>NC_061815.1:33004485-33308818 GCF_021462225.1 Girardinichthys multiradiatus | reverse complement strand
AGTTTAACTGTGACCTGTGCTGTTGCAGCCATGCTGACCCTACAAAACTCTGTTTTGTGTTTAACTATATCTGATAGATTTTTACATCAGACTTGAAAACTTCTTTAATATTTTGCTGAAAATGTAAAAGGAGTGAAAAAGGTTAAATACAAGTATTAAAATTCCTAGAGCCAGCCTAAGCATCCGGAGATTCATAAGAAGGGTGACCGGAGGGTGTGTTCCAACTATAGGGGGATAACACTCCTAAGCCTCCCTGGTAAGGACTATTTGAGGGTATTTGAGAGGAGAGTCCTGCCGATAGTCGAACCTCGGTTTCATAAGGAGCAGTGTGGCTTTTGTCCCAGCTGTGGAACACTGGACCAGCTCTACACCTTCTGCAGGGTACTCGAGGGTTCATGGGAGTTTGTCCAACCAGTCACATGTGTTTTGTGGACCTGGAGAAGGCATTCCACTGTTTCCCTGTGAGGGGTGCTCCAGGAGTACGGAGTCAGGAGGCCCTTTATTAGGGGCCATCCGGTCTCTGTACATGTGGAGCAGGTGTTTGGTCCGCATTGCCGTCACTAAGTCGGACTTGTTCCCGGTGCATGTTGGACTCGGGCAGGGCTGCCCTTTGTCACCGGTCCTATTCATAACTTTTATGGACAGCATTTCTAGATGCAGCCAAGGGGGGCCTAGTTTGGGGACCAGTGGATTTTGCCTCTTCTTTTTGCAGATGACGTGGTTCTGATGGCCCCCTCTAGCCAAGACCTACAGCATGCACTGGGGCGGTTTGCAGCCGAGCGTGAAGCGGCTGGGGTGAAGATCAGCTCCTCAACGTCCAAGGCCATGGTTCTCAACCGGAAAAGGGTGGCTTGTCTTCTTTGGGTTCGAGGGGAGTTCTTGCCTCAAGTGGAGGAGTTCAAGTATTGTGGGGTTTTGTTCACGAGTGAGAGGAAAATGGAGCAGGAGATGGACAGACGGATTGGTGAGGCTGCTGCAGTAATGGGGATGTGTGCCGGTCTGTTATGATGAAGAGAGAGCTGAGCCAAAAATGAAGCTCTCTATTTACTGGTCGATTTACTTTCCTACCCTCGCCTGTGGCCAAGAACTTTGGACGATGACCAAAAGAACGAGATCCCGGATACAAGAGGCTGAAATGAGCTTCCTCCGTAGGGTGGCTGGGCATTCCCTAAGAGATAGGGTGAGGAGCTCGGCCATCCGAGAGAGGCTCGGAGTAGAGCTGCTGCTCCTCCACATCGAGAGGAGCCAGTTGAGGTGGCTCGGGCATCTATACCGGATGCCTCCTGGATGCCTTTCTTAGGAGGGGTTCCAGACACGTCCTATTGGTAGGAGGCCCAGGGGACAGCTCAGGACACGCTGGAGGGACCATTTTTCTCGGCTGGCCTGGGAATGCCTTGAGCTCCCCCCGCAGGAGCAGGAGGAGATGTCTGGGGAGAGGGACATCTGGGTGTCTCTGCTGAGTCTGCTGCCCCAGTCCCAGATGAAACGGAAGACGACGGGTATGAGTACCAGTATTAAAATGCTTATGAACAACTAAAAAAAGCACTGCAAACTGAAACAAAAAATATGCAAAACATAGAAAGAAGACAAATTGAAGAAGTGACCAAGGAAATATGTTAGTTTGAGGAACTGTAACCTTGAGAAACTTACAAAAGCCATGTCTTATATCTGTGAGAGGCAAGTCCAAGTCAGTGTTTAAGCCTTTTGGTCCAAGACCACGTCAAATCTGAAGTCTCAAATGAGGCAATGAAATATTTTTACATCGGATGCATGCCATCTAGTGTGCCCAAGTTACTCTATAAATTCAATTATCATCCTTAGCCCTAATTAATTCTTAACATTTTCACATCTTTGCCTCAGAACATTCAATTTAACTGTCATGAAAGGTAAGGTTGTAGCAGTCCCAAACTGCAGACACGAACTTGAAAGCTGCCTGAAGAATTCAAGGATTTTATAAATTAAAAGCAAACCTACAGCAGGCAAAAGGATGGATAACTGGGCGGAGTAACTCAATTCAATTCAATTCAATTCAAATTCAAAGATACTTTATTGATCCCCGAGAGGAAATTAGAATTCCAGTACAACCCATCCAAACATACATCATGACACAAGACAAGGGGGGATGGGTCACCGAGGCTTTGCTGCCCACTCACAGGCGCTGCCCTTGTTAGATGAGAAAAGAGGCCACATTAGGTATATCCAGGCCTAAAATCATATTTCACACTTTATCCTTAGCAGGATACAGTTTGAGATTGCAAAAAAACCTCAGCACAAAGAAGCAACAAGTTTCCAAAACAACATCATGCTGGGAATGGTGAAGGTGGTATGAGGGAGTGCATATGTTTATCTTGAGCATGTGTGTGTGTGCAAGTGAGTGTGTGCAAGTAAGTCCATGAAGCACTGTCCCAGAGGCCATTGTCCTTGATGGTACGTTGGAAGGTTCATCAATCGGCCATTCTGAGCAGGTCCACAGATGTCCTCAGGGAAGGGAGGGGGCAGAGGGAGCAAAGCATCATGTTAACATAACTTCCAGGAGAGGTTGAAGATAGCCAGCCATCAAGGCCATGCAGGGGAGCCAGATTCAGAAAAACAATAATTATTTGGGTTAGGCTGACTCTTAATTTTCCGTCAGCCTTGCGAGTCTCGCTGGTGCTTCTCAAAGGCAAATCCAAATAGCCAAATTCCTGGTCTTTTGCCAGATCTGAGCGAAACAACTTTCTCCAAGATTTATCCCATTTCACCCCTGAGTCCAGGAACCGCAACCTGCCTGCGATCCTAAGGATCATATCCAGTCTGCGATTCAGCTCAAGTAACATCTCAGTCTGAATGCTGATCGCCCTGAAGATCCCATCACACATGCCAGGCAGCCTCACAATTGCCAGAACAGCTGCTGACATTCTCCAAATTTCTTGATATTTCAGGTAACAGCTGACTCCAAAAAGCAGAAATCCTGATATCAAACATCCAATTATATACATATCTTCCACATCCTTGACTGACATTATTGACAAACACACAATCCTACACATCTGCCAGGAGTCCATTGTGTATCCAGAGAAAAACGTCCAGTTCGGGCAAGTGGGCTCTCCTTCACCCTGTCTTCTCCTCGAGAAAATTTGATCAGTTGCATTGAGAGACCAGCTGACCTAATCCATAACTCAGAATTTGGAAGATATGAAAAAGAGGCTCCAAAAAGAAGACAAGACACAGAGCTGAAGCAGGGCAGATATGGGAGGGGTGCGGGAGACAGAGAAAAAGTGTCCTCCTACACCGAGAGCAAAGATCATAAGGCAGTACAATTGAAGAATCCAGCAGAGAACAATGAGTTATATACCGAGGTAGGAGATAAAAAATGTCAAGCAAACCAGGAGAGCAATCAGAGGAGATGTGGAGCAGCTGTGACAGAGGGCAGGCACAGCCGCTAAAGTAGGGACAATAATTGACACAGATAAGCTGAATAGAGATACAAATAAACTACACATCAAAGGAGGAGTAAAGGGAGAACGAGAAATCTAAGAGGACTAATTTTAAATATATAAGGAAATACCTAACAATAATGAGCACAAGGAATTAACTGAAGAAGGCAAAACCTTAGAAACATGATAAACAGTAAGGAAATTGTCAAAAAGACACAAACAAATAAAAAACATTATTCCAAACACCTCTAGATGGTGACATGAACATGTGAAAAACAGTTATTAAGTGTATTTTATGGTGAACATGAATAATTAAGGCAGATTCCAAGTCCATTAACTACATTCAAATTGATCCTAGTTATGAAATAATGCAGTGAATTTCACTTTATTATTCAAGTTTTTAAACATTTTTCAATCTAAGGAACCTTTGCAGATTGTATTGAGTCACTGACTTGCAGCGATCCCTCATACTGAGCATAGACATTGCGACAGTGGAAAAGAAAATTCACATTTAACAAAAAAAAAACACCTTTCGCACCTTTAGCAGAACCTGGCTATGTGTGAGCAACCATTTGCCAAGAATGACTGAAGGTTTGAGAAGACAGAGCATACACAGAAAAAAAACAAAAACGCAGAAGCACTGATCCAGGAGTACTTTCTATCTGTCAAAATAGATTTCAGTAGTGGTTCCTTAGTTTTAACTGGGAGAGAAACACAGCTAAACAGATAAGGTCTGAGTCAGTTTTTAGGTCCATAGGATGAAAAATAACACATACATTTAGTCGTAGTAAAAGGTCTGCCAGTAGCTATATCTAGGAGAGAGACGGGCTTAAACACTGAAAGACAGGGCCAAGTGTATTATCTGTAGAAGGAGAACATTAAGTTGCTGGCAGCAGTAGCTCAGCAGATGCTCCCCTCCAGGATGGTGTCACAGCTAAACAGAACGCCAGGCCAGGTGTAGCTTCTAGGAGGAGAAAGAAAAAACAGAGACAGAACTGAAATAACAGAAAATAATGCAAAATTGGACCGTAGTAGAATAATGTAGCAAAGTGAGGGAACATGGCCATTATGTCCTCCAGCAGCTTAAATATATAATAGTATAACTACAGAGATAGCTCAGATAACCTAAGCCATGTTGCTTTCACTGCAGAGCTTGCACAACACTGGCAGCAGGTATCATCTGCATGCATAGTAAGATTAAAATCTTTTGGACACAAAGGGCAGCAAAGAAACCACTTCAAAGACTCACTCAGTTTCTGCAGGAAGCTCAATGATGGACATAAGAAGACTGGTACAAAGAATCCACTTTTATAGGAGCAAATATGAGGAGTGAACTTCTTCCCAATTTTGTCAAAGAACACCAAAGTGGATAAAAAATGTGATCAAATTTTCACCAATACAAAGTTATTCTATGAATCCAGGACAAATATTGGGATGATCTGTGGATTTTCCAGCAGGAGAACTTTATCACAAGTCAAATTGATAATGAAGTGTCTCAAAGCTAAAAACCCTGCGTCTCTCCAGAAAACATGAGAACCTGTGATTGGTTCAAAAAAAGCAGATGGATAAACTAAAGCCAGCAAACTGCGAACAACTCCAAGCACTGATAAAACAAGATTGGCTCATCATCACTCAGGATTTTGTCCAAAAGTTGTTATTCAGTTTTAGAGAAGTTATAATGAAGAAGAATTAATAGTGGAAAGATTCACTCTGCATATATTTTCTGATAAAAGCCTTTTAAATATATGTAATATTTTAATATTATTCAGTGTGCCACACAAACGTATCAAGAACAGGTTCAATGGTAGGTAGAACATTTCTTCATGTTCTGTTGTATTAAAGCTTCCTTGCATGTTGATCAGTCATCTACTTCATTCTGCCTCTGCCAAATAGATTGTTAAAAAATAGAGGGACAAAAAAACAGTGTGCTGCATAGAGAAGCCTGAGACAGGTGAAGACACCAACAGATGTCAGCTCGATCGGCCCAGTTAGTGCTTACAGCCCAGGATGTGCCACTTCCTCCACCTCATACTGGGAAGAATCTTTCTGCAGAAATAATCCTTGCAATCCACCTGTCTTGCACATCAACCCTCCAATGTTTTATTTATACCAAATGCATGAATAGATGTCCACTGATGCTCATGAATCACACGGTTTTCTCCTCTGTGAAGAATATCCACGATCCAAACGTTTGGTTCACAGAGGAGGCCAGTATCACAGCAGAAACTGCAGCGACACGAGATAATAACTAGGAGCAGGAAGTGGCAGTGAGTGTGTGAGTGGAAATTCTGCTGCTTGGTTGTGATTTTGTCACTCTGACATGTGTGACAAAGAGAATTCAGTCCTGGTAGAAATGTGCAAAGAAAGCAACATCTCAGCAGAGAGAACAGTGTCAAGGAAAAGGCTGTAAAAAATGAAGAGAGGCCAAGTTGTAAAATGGCAGACACAAGCTGTGAACTAAAACTAAAACAGTCTCTTGTGTTTACTGCATGCCCTGTCTTCCATAAATGAAGCGTAATTTATTCTGACAAGTGTGTATTGCTGGAAACTAAGCACAGGCAAATCAGATGGGATGGTAGACATCTCCTAAGTACCATGAATGTTTAATTATCTGCTTTGAGATTTGGTGGAGATGTGGTTGGGTAAAGGCAGGTAAACAAACAGCAAGCTTCACTCAGGACAAGAGAAAACAGACTGTAAGATGGGTTAAAAATGAGGTGCAAAACGGCCATGGTGGGTTTAAAAAAAATACTTTTAATTATCCAAACAATGTTTAACTTAATATACAAGCTGTGTTTATTAAGCAGACAATGAAGTTCAGAGTGGTTTTAGCACTCTGGTTTTTAGCAGGTTGTTTGTTGAGTGCAATCAGTGGCTCCCAGTCATCCTGCAGTTTTTTCAGGTAAAATTTAAGACCTCAAAAGGAAATCCCTATGTCATAAAGCAGTACTGGAACAAAGAATGTCCTTATCAAGAATGGTTTGGTCCCTGTTCTAAGGTTTCATCTGCAACATTTGCCTATTTTTTTGCATTTCAAGTCACCCCAAACTGAAAGTATGATATTATAGTTATTGTTGTTAAGATCAAAGACATGTACTAACCAATGAAAAAATAAATAAATAAATAAATTCACTTGATAAAAAAAACTCAAACTAATTTGTTTGTAGACGAGATAAAAAATATTAGCCCTTATCCTGCCTATATTTCAGACCTTTATGTTTAAAATGTAACCCCATTTTAAACCAGATCGAGCCAAATATGTTGATTTTCTATGGTCAGATTTTTGAGCCCATCTGGAATTACAGTCTTGATTTTCCACAAGCACTCGTCTGACTTCAGCTGAGATTTGAATATTGCTGGATTAAATTCAGTCTGCAATTTTGTCTTTGTGTTGAATTTCTTAGAGGATGTTTGGATGTTTTTCAGGTACTAATGTTTTCTCTTGAATGGCAAGTTGTCCAGTATGTACCTGACTTTCTCACCTTTTGACTATTGATGAAACTCCAGTTTCCCATGTACAAAATAGTGTGTTTTTTATTTGTTGTAAATAGTATTTGTTCTTATTTCTGCAAAGAGGGTATCTTTATCACCATTCAACTTGCTGCCACTGGTTTTAACATTTATTTTAGGCTTTTTTTTAAAAAATTTAAAACGTGGACAAACAAAAACAGCTCAGCTCTGAAAGACTCCTGGAACAACTCTAGAGACTGTCTTCACAATTTTAAGATTTATATGCTTTGCTTTAGTTATGGCCTTGTAGTTACAGTTTAAGTTTAATCAAAATTTGTTTTTAAAAGCTTGCATTGTGTGTCCTTAGGTAAATAAAACATGAAAGATGATTCAACAAATGTATTTTTCCTTTTTTATGAGATATTCTCTTTCAAATGTCCCATGTTAACCCAACAGATAGAGTAAATAAACTAAACCCTCAGCAGTAAATAACCGTCTGAGGAGCTTAATTCTGTTGTAGGATCAAGTTTAATTAGAAGAACTGCCAAGGTGTGTTTGAAGCATACAGCCATGTTTCTCTCTGAGTGACTGTTGATTTTCTGTTTGCTCTCAGGGAAGAAAGATGTCCGTCTTTGTTCTGGGATTTGTGACAGCAATATGCGATTACAGCTGTTTTATTTATGGCTGCCTGTTTTTCTTATTTTCCAGCTTCCTTGTTCCCTGTTTGCCCACTGAGGATTCTGGCTCCTGCCAAAGGCTGTGTCCTGGTCATTCATCATTCATAGGTGCCAGTCAATAAATTATACGAGTGAATGATTCATTCAGCCACTAAGTGCAAGCAAATACTATATAAGCTGCTGTCTGTGTTCAAAAGAAGAGCTTCGTCTTTAATTCATCTGCCTGTTTTTCACTGAAAACTCCCAGGATTTCTTTGAATGCTCCACATACATTGTAAAACAACAGTCCAGACTATTCTAGGACTTTAGGAGCAGCATTTTACTTTGGATGGCAAACATCTTTAGACTTCCAAAGAGATATCATTTGGATGCATACTGGTAGGACAAAACAAGTTATTGGTTTTGAACAAGATCCAATGTAGAAAATATTTCCTTCTTTATATTCAGGGATAGTTGATGCTCCACTGCAAAATGATGAAAAGCAAAATTACATATTTTCCTGCTAACTTCTGCAAGTCAGTGCAATATTTCATTGCGCCATTGCCTCAGGACTGCGTCATAATAAGCTTCACTTTACTTTGGTGAGATGAATACCAGGAAGCAACTTCATAGGCAGACCAACACCTTTCGGCTTGTGGCCTTCATCAGGGTCAAATTAATGAAGTTGTTTACCTGTACTTCAAATGTTGCTGGAGTCCTCTTCTGACCAGATTTCTGACCCTCTGCATGCACGTTGGTGAAGTTGTGCTATAAACGTTTGGATCTCTTCACTTTACTTTTTCAATGAAAGAGCCCCACTGCGGCAGTTATGATATTAAGAAGCCAACATGTTTCAAAACAAAGTGAAATGATTAGTTTGTGAACATAAAAAAGATCCACTAAATTAAGCTCTTTGTTCTTTGGCTGAAATCTGAACTAACCACATACACATCACTCCCCTCTACCGTCGACATGTTAACAACTCTCAAAAGCTTCTGGGAACTGTTGGTTACAGGGTGTTCACAGAAATTTTCAATAAACAACATTAATAGACCTCTTTAAAGACACGTCCAGCCTTATCCAATCCTTATCCAAGCATGAAATAAGAAACACGGAGGACGCAGTGTACGTTTTTGTTGATGTGAGCTGTGATCCGAAGCTCGATTTGTGGTTATTTCCCTCAATGGGACTCTGACTAAAGTTTCTTGCATCAGACAGATAATTAGTCCTCAAGTTTGTTTTATATGGAGTTAATTTGAATAAGAACTTCTCAAGCTTGAAACTAAATACAAGAGGATATAATATATTATCTGGATGATCATTCTGGCAGCATTCTGTATCATTGTAATTTAGTGTTGTTCATATTAATGACACATCCCTAAGGTGCAGCAAATTTGTTATAAAATCTGTCCATAGCCAAATGTTGGACCTGAGGACATGACAATTCAAATGCAGTAGGTAGGTAGGTGTTGGATATATCAGGAGTAGAAAGACCTGCTATGAAGAAAAATCTGATTCCAGTCTTTTGCAAAGTAGATAAAGGAACTGCTCTTTGGATTAATTTGCTTATTTACCTATTCATATCCCCACTTTATATGCACCATCGCTATTTTGTCCCTTCCAACTTCAAATTTGTACCTGTAAACAAACCCATAAACACAAACAATTGTACATCAGTTTACTTTTGTTTGTAGGTAAGCATTTTGCAAATTGTAGGAAAAAGAGATAACATTGCAAAAATCACTACTTATTTTAAGAATACAATCTAATCAAAAATTATATTCTGATAACATTGCATCTTCTGTTTATTATGGTTCTTTTCACTGCTTTGACTAATTTAATTTAATTAAATATAACAGAATATGGTCCCTAATTAAAGCAAAATAGCTGTTTGCACCTCATAGTGCAGATATTATATAGACAAGTCTCATAATCCAATTTCCTACCTGTAGAGTATATTTTAGGAAATTACTTTAGTTCATGGGGCTGCACGGTGGTGCAGTTGGTAGCACCGTTGCCTTGCAGCAAGAGGGGAGTTTGCATGTTCTCCCCGTGCATGCATGGGTTCTCACCGGGTACTCCGGCTTCTTTTCACAGTCCAAAAACATGACTGTTAGGTTAATTGGTCTATCTAAATTTCCCTTAGGTGTGAATGAGTGTGTGCGTGGTTGTTTGTCCTGTGTGTGTCTGTGTTGCCCTGCTATGTACTGTCGACATGTCCAGGGTGTACCCCGCCTCCCGCCCATAGACTGCTGGAGATCAGTTTCAGAAGGAGTAGAAAATGATTGACTGATTGACTTTAGTTCGTCTTTTGTCAAAGGTGTATGAAATGTCCCTCGGATATTAAATGATGCAAAATTGGGATGCAAAATCCTGTTGCACATGGCTTCATTGGGTATGAAACAGAAAAACACTAAAAAGATACAAAATGGTGAAGAGTCAATATGATTGGTACCAAAGGGACTGTAGTCAGCCCTGTAAGAGGTGGTCATTGTGCAAAATTCTCAGTAATGTTATAGAGAGCCACACAATAGTAACTCAATGATAGAGTTTTCTCAGCAGCAGAGAGCCTGGTAGCTGCCAGGTTTATATACACCAAATACAGTGAGGAGGATGCTGTATCTGACATTTTGTCCCATTGTCAAAATTATCTTTTAATGCAAAGCTGGATTATATATTTAAAAGAAGACTCACCACAGAATAGAATGCGTCCCAGAAAACCAGCCATGTCAGAGCACATAAGCAACAGTTAAAAAAGAAGGTAATAAATGTTTTTATCGCTCAGTTGATTCCTGAATGAATTTTGTATGCAGTTTTTGGATATGCAACCAACGGGAATCTTAGGACGCTAATTGAACAGTCTGCATCCTTGATAAATAAATATATTTTCTAGATATTTTTCAATCCAGAGAGAGAAAGCCATGACTTCAATGACCATTTAGCATAACTGTTTGTTCTGTATTCTTCTGGGGAGGTTGTTTAGATTTAATGACGAAAGAAAAAATAGGACAGCTTCACCAGATGGATTAGAAAAAAATTAAATGCAAATGTATGCTAAAGTGAAAGCAAATATTCAGTCAGGTGGTTTAAAAAAATAATAAAGTTTTGCTCTTTTGGCACACCATCAGTAATTTTTAACATCTGTGTTCAGTGAAGTAATTTGTTTTTGCTACAAAATTGTAAAAAACAAATAAATACAAATAAAATAAAATGTTGCTTTCCACATGCCATCGCCATCACTTCTGTCACTGTTAGTTAGTGAGAAAAATCTCTACCTCTGACAAACATCCATTTGAAACAACCCCAACATCCCACAAAGTTAATGGGCGCAAAACATTTCAACATAGAACATGTTACGACTGTGGTTGTAAGATGTTTGTTTTTCCATTTTCTAATTATGTAAATCTGACTGTGCAGGTGCCTCTCTGTGATTGGTGGATGAATACAGATTGGTTAACTAGGCGGAGATTATGTGATGCTAATGTGGGCTGCTCGTCATCCATTCCTCTGCTCATCCCAACCAACCATGCCTTTGTCTGAGATGCCTGTGTTGTGATTATGAATATATTATTTAATATTTAATATTAATATTTTTATATTTTATCAAATAATATTTCGGTCTGTTAAGGGTTGTCCTTTGAATACCAGCCCAATAAAGCGGTGGTATTAGGACAAAATCGAAAGGGATGAACCAAGCTCTGACATTATTGAACAGCAAAACTCACACACGCACACACATGGAATGAATTCACACAATTTCTTAAAATACAATAATTCTTCAACAAAAATAAGTCAACTCAAAGTCAAACATATTTCAATCAACAAACTCTTCACCATGCTAAAACAATCCAACTAAACTACCAAGCAGAATTAAAGCATAAGGAAGACTAATGGGCTATGTACAATATAAACAAGTTGATCAAAGATGGTTGAAAACCCTGGCTGAAAGAGTGATGCAACATTACCATGCAATGTTATTTATGTTTTAGAACCAAGGATTATCTTGAAGAATCTGGAAGTGAGGTTAAGTTAGTCTTGGAACTAACTTAGGCAATAATTGGCATACCTTTAAACAACCATTCACAATGGAAGATCAGATAAAATAATATTTTAAGAATGATTTGCTGAATAAAACCAACCTTCTGGATGACCATTTCTCAACGGTGTTTAATTAGCTGCCTTTATTTATTGAAATAATATTTAAAGAAATATTATTAATAAAATAATAAAATGTTTAAGGAAATATTTTGAAAAAGAACCAAATCTTTCTGGAGAAATGGGGCTTAATGGTGTTACTTAGTTATCAAGTTTAGTAAAATAATGTTTAGGGGAATATTGTTTTACAGGATTGAAAACTAACAACCTTTTGGGTAAATGATCTTAGTAGTCGAGCACGTGTTCTTAGCTGTTACAGGTTGGAGCTAACAAAAGAAGCTTATAGCTTATCATCTAAATCAAACACATACCTTTAAATATCATTAATAAAAGGGTTAAAATGCATAAGCGTGGACGGCGCGTTTTGGCCGATCTTCTAGGTTTAAAATCAACCTTTAAATAAAGTTTATCTTAACTTTAAAAACACACAAACACAGAACACAAAACTGAGCATATGCTGAGCAGATAGCCTGCTAGCACTGAGATAGCTGAGTTCAACACAAACTAAACCAAACTTTATAAAATGGAAAAGTTTACATTATATCATTCTAAACTAATTCTACCACTCCACAAACCTAACCTCGTATATGAACCGTGCTGAGGAAAAGTTGTCCGGGCGACGACGAAGTTTGAAGAAAGCTCTGTGAACAAAAGATTAGCTTCAGCTAATCTCCGTAGCTGTTGGATGGGGCGGCTCAATCTGTCCACCAACCAAGCTGCACAGTTACTGCCGTAACCACAGTGATGCGTCTCGTTGTCCTTCCTTTGGGAAACTGCTTCACTCGGGTTGCTGGGAACTCTCTGGAAACAGTTTGCTTCTGTAGATCTCAGAGAGAAAGTCAAGCAATGCCTGTACCTTAATTACCAGTTTTTAGGAATGAATACCGGATACACAAACAACAATTAATTCCTACTTAACTTAGTGCATATGATCGCGTGATCTTATGACACTCTAGGATCCAGTTTGAAGAGTTATGTCTGTTTGCCTCCAAAGAGACATTAGCACGCTGTCTCTCCTATCCAGATCCTCTCGAGATTAGTGTGGAAGAGGTCAGTTATTTGGAAAGGGGGTGGGTTATACGGTCAGTGACATCACGGGAAGTCCGCTGTCTGGCTGGAAGTAGGTTAATGGGATTTCTTTAGAAAGTTCCAGAAAAGTGCGTACCGGACTTTCATGTTGTAATCCATAGCTGTGGGTCCCAACACCTGGTAGATGCCAATACTTTGAGGAGTTTGTAGGGGTGAGCTTACTTTTATTTTTATTCTACTTTTCTCTGTTTATTTTAGTCAGGGATGTAAGATATTGTCATTTGGCTTATTTATTTCTAAGAAGCTCAATTCATTTAAAATATCAGATAGTTTCCTCATATTTGTTGCTTTGGCCTAAAATTCACCCTGAAGTCATTCTGCTCCTTCCTACACTGGGTTGTGGTGGGCTTCCCTCCCTCTTGACCTGTCAGGGGCTAGCTCACCAGGTAGGATGGTAATGTGTTTTCCCTACTTTTGTCCTTCCGGGTTCTGGCTGCCGTGGTTGGCAGGTGCCTGCCCGGTGTGTTGGGGGTTCTCGGAGGTCTGCTTGATGCTCAGCAGTCTTGATGTTGGTGGTTGGTGCCTGGGCGACTGGAGATGGTGGTGTGGCTCTTTGGCCTGGGGGCTTCTACTCCTTTGCTTCACTGACAGTCTACCTCTGGCTGCCCTGGAGTGATGCTTAGTGTCTGTCTGCCTGGGGCTGCTGTGACATTCTGGAGCTGAGTCCACCTGTTCTTTGCTCCTTTTTGGGTGCAGTCCCTCTTGTTCTCGCCATTCTAACAACTGTGCTCCTCCAATTGACAAAACCGCTAATATACACCCACTCAACACAGAGACACCTATTTCTACATGCACACACACACACACACACACACACACACACACACACACACACACACACACACACACACACCAACGCACCAACACACAAATAATCCAAATGGTTGAAGGTCATACAATATGGTATACCTGAAATGCCACAACAGGACGAGACAAAAAAAAAAAAGTTCAAATGTTTCTAACTTCTGTAACCTCATGGAGCTCTGATTAAAAGTTTCACTGTTGAATAATATGTGTTTTTTACTTTTTTTGAAACACTGATGAGATGAGAAGGTCAGAAGGCCAAGAGTTATGGTTGTAAACATTTTTTTTAAGAACTGTGGAAATATAAATGCCTTCTTATTAGTAGCTAAGACTAAGATATATTTGGGACTTTGCTGTTTATAGATTGATTTTAATTAGGTGTTTTAGTTATGCTTTTGATAGTTAGAAAAAAACCTTAACAGTAACCTATAGTATTATAACACAATGAGTGTTCATTATTCAAGGTTGAGGTTTGCAGGTGTTTTCTGTCTGTATCGTGAGAAGCCGGCAGTGTATGTGCTACTCCTCTTTGTGCTGGTCGGAACCTCTGATAACTATTCCAACCTGAAGCTTCCTGAAGACGTGTGGGAAACAATTATTTAATTAAATAATGAAATGTATTTCTGTTTCTTTAACACTGTTGCTGGGGAGACATCCACAGATAGAATGATTGTGTATGTAACTGAAAAAAAAGGTGCTGGACAGCAACTTGGGGTATATGACGGAGTGGAGAGCCGCCCCAGTCAGGCAACACACAGAGGTTTCCAGGTAGCAGTGTAAGTGTGATGTCTCCCTCTCTGAATTCAGATTGGTTTTAATAAACTTGTGGAAACTACAACTGATCTCTGACTGAGGATTGTCCTTTGGGGTGCCACATAAAAAGAGTCGATGAGAGGTGAGGAGTCCTGTAAGAGTTAACGGACGGCCAGTGAAGTTTTCCTACCTCGACAGAACCCTAACCCCCTACTGAATTCTGAACATCACCAGCAGAACGCCATGATTTTCACATAAATGTTCACACAGCTTTATGATTCACTTCTGTTTTCACAAGTTGTAACTTGTAACATAACGCATTGTGTTTCTACTTGGAGTGGTGTTTTCAGATTATCTGAAACAAATCTGGTAGAATACAGAAAAACAATCCTCATTAAAATGTAGATTTTCTACAACTAAGCCTCCTCGTCCTCCTCTTTTTTACCCCTTACATAACTCCCAAATCTTCTGTTGTCTCACTTTTTTGTGAGTGCAGCAGAGGAAGATTTCTATTCATCTGTCACACGTCTGCTGGCGAACACTCCTGAGAGGTGCCGCTTTGCAACAAGAGGCGACTCTCTTCGGTTTGCGGTTTGTGAAATAAAAGAAGCAGGAAGACAGACTCGAGGCCATAATTATCCTGTTTGTTTCAAGGCCAGAGTTTTTGTTTTATTTAAATCTCTGCAGGGCTGACAGGGTTTGGGAAAAGGCTCATTGTACTGTCATGTCAGGTTTGTCAGCGCGAACACGTAGCTTTGCACCCAATATCCTTGAGTCTTTTATTACAGTGCTGAATGAGGGGATGACGGTGTTTTAGCATTCATATGGAATCTTAGGAAATAGGATGCAGATTATAGGATGCAGACTCTTGTAAAAAGGAATAATACACAGATTAGCGGTCCTCCTCTGTGTGGAGTGATTACACAGGCCACATTTTTTACCTGTCGCTCACATCAGTGGTTTGTTTAGTCACTAATCAGTTAGTGGGAGGAAACACAAAATTTTAACATGACAAAATAACAACAAATAAGAATAATTAAATTTAAAATGTTTATATGATATATGATACCTAACTACTACTAACATTTTTGTCCACTCTTCTTTGTAAATGTTTAGTAAGACTTAATAGAATGTGTTTGTGAATATAGACTTTCAAGACTTACCAAATTTTCAATGGGATTTAGATCTGGAATTGGACCATTTTAACACATAAAATGGTATGCGTGGCAGAACACTGACACTGCACATCACGCTAAACACACAATCCCCACGGTGAAACATGGGGATGGTGGCATCATGCTTTGGGGATGCTCTACTTCAGAGGAGATATTAAATTCAATCAAAGCTTTGACTGTATGTTTATTTTTATTGCTTAACCTGTTAAGCTCTAAGGGTTGTAGAAGCAATTTCCACCTAAAATTACATAAATGAAATAAACCATGTACAGTTCTACAGTCTCTAAAGTTTAAATGCATACTTTTGATACCTGTATAAAGGTAAGACAAGAAAGAATATTTTTTACTGTGGAACCACTATTGCAACTGTTACTATGTCTGACTTACAAGGGTTGGACAATGAATCTGAAACACCTGGTTTTAGATCACAATAATTTATTAGTATGGTGTAGGGCCTCCTTTTGCGGCCAATACAGCGTCAATTCATCTTGGGAATGACATATACAAGTCCTGCACAGTGGTCAGAGGGATTTTAAGCCATTCTTCTTGCAGGATAGTGGCCAGGTCACTACGTGATACTGGTGGAGGAAAACGTTTCCTGACTTGCTCCTCCAAAACACCCCAAAGTGGCTCAATAATATTTAGATCTGGTGACTGTGCAGGCCATGGGAGATGTTCAACTTCACTTTCATGTTCATCAAACCAATCTTTCACCAGTCTTGCTGTGTGTATTAGTGCATTGTCATCCTGATACACGGCACCGCCTTCAGGATACAATGTTTGAACCATTGGATGCACATGGTCCTCAAGAATGGTTCGGTAGTCCTTGGCAGTGACGCGCCCATCTAGCACAAGTATTGGGCCAAGGGAATGCCATGATATGGCAGCCCAAACCATCACTGATCCACCCCCATGTTTCACTCTGGGCATGCAACAGTCTGGGTGGTATGCTTGTTTGGGGCTTTTCCACACCGTAACTCTCCCGGATGTGGGGAAAACAGTAAAGGTGGACTCATCAGAGAACAATACATGTTTCACATTGTCCACAGCCCAAGATTTGCGCTCCTTGCACCATTGAAACTGACGTTTGGCATTGGCATGAGTGACCAAAGGTTTGGCTATAGCAGCCCAGCCATGTATATTGACCCTGTGGAGCTCCCGACGGACAATTCTGGTTGAAACAGGAGAGTTGAGGTGTACGTTTAATTCTGCCATGATTTGGGCAGCCGTGGTTTTATGTTTTTTGGATACAATCCGGGTTAGCACCCGAACAACCCTTTCAGACAGCTTCCTCTTGCGTCCACAGTTAATCATGTTGGATGTGGTTCGTCCTTCTTGGTGGTATCCTGACATTACCCTGGATACCGTGGCTCTTGATACATCACAAAGACTTGCTGTCTTGGTCACAGATGTGCCAGCAAGACGTGCACCAACAATTTGTCCTCTTTTGAACTCTGGTATGTCACCCATAATGTTGTGTGCATTTCAATATTTTGAGCAAAACTGTGCTCTTACCCTGCTAATTGAACCTTCACACTCTGCTCTTACTGGTGCAATGTGCAATCAATGAAGACTGGCTACCAGGCTGGTCCAATTTAGCCATGAAACCTCCCACACTAAAATGACAGGTGTTTCAGTTTCATTGTCAAACCCCTGTATTTGTGAAGACAAAATCCCCATTTTTTTCTTTGATTGCATTTGCATTTGAATCCACCTTGAAATTAATTTGTTTTCCAAGACTTCTAATTATTTTCATGAAAAAAAGACACATAAATGAACCAGCATTACATACATTTTTACATGGTCATGGCTAAAGCATACAACATCCTACCTACAGCATTGTTGTGATGGACGTCACCTGATAAAAAATACGTGTGAAACACAAAAAACGTTTTTTTCCATAGGAGGTATGGTGATTCGGTCCTTTAAGTGCCTCAAGGACATGAACCAATAATAAAAATGGAATCATGCTAAGCTTCAAAGTAAAGGTGTCAGATGCTCCCAAAATAAAAGTATTCTTCTTTCTTGGGTTACATTATCTTTTTTTTTTTTTTACCGTGTCCTGTCCGGCAGCTCAGAATTGTTGTCTGAGTGCCAAAGAAAAGCCTAACAGATTTACCACGGGACATGTCACACCCCAAGCAGAGGCCCGACAGGGCCCAGGGGTCCAGACCCCAGCAAACAGCCACCGGGAGTGTGCCAGCACACACCAAAGCACCCAGCCCTGGATACCGAGAACATGAAGTACACCGGCGGCAAAGAAACCGACCACCGGCAGGTAGTGTGGCGGGGAGGGAATAGGCCCCACATTTGGTTTAGATCATCAAGAAAGTTTTTAAAATGTTCCTAATAGCAAAAAAAAGTAAAAAGAAGAACGCTATGTTTATTTGTCTGATAATGTGATTATTTAAAAGGAAAGGTCTAAATAAGCAATGTAATCTGGTGTTAGTACATATGTTCTAACACACACAAGTACAATCCAGATTGCTTCAGGAATGTTTTGGGTATTTTTGTCATGATTCTGCTTTAGTTAAGTAAAAATTAATTAATTTATTTTTTATTCTTTACTTTGTAGCTCTTATAGTATAGCACTAATAAACTTATATCTATTCAAAGAGTGGAAGTGCTGGTGGGGGGTGAAATGTTCTGTGTACTTTTGGTACTTACTGATGTCATATTTGTGGTGTTTGTGCAATAATCTAAAAAAAAGGAGAAGTGAGCTCACTGTGCACATTTGACAACATTTGCTGAGCGTGTTTTGCTTCCAGATAAACATTCCGATGCTCCTGACGCCTCCCCTGTGAACGCCGTGTGAATGTTTGGCTCCGTTAACACCTGCAGCTGCTGACATAGTGGTGTTAACCAACAGGCTAATAATGTGCTTGTTTCTGTGCAGCAGTGCTCTGACTGCTACCCAACAAAAACCAAGAGGGGATACCTTGTTTGAAGAGAAAGCAAACCTGATTGGAAAGCTTGCAAAGATTCGCCACTGTAATTATGACTCTAGCATATGCACAGTGGTGGCCTGGCAGTGGAGAGCAGTGTGGGAATTATTTGCCTGGGTGATGGCATATTAAACATTTAAAAGGTGCTGATTGTCAGCAGTCGGTTTGTTGCCTTGGAGGCATAAAACAATCACGACCGTAAACAAATCAGCACGTTTGAGGTGGCTAAAGTTTAAGTGACTGAAGGAGGAGGGTCAACTGAGCGTTCACTGAGAATTTACTGGGAACGTCTCTTGGGAGGACGGGCCGAATTAACAAATCCCATGAATTACCAGACTATCACAATTGATTAGGATATGGGCGTCTGTTTCTGTTCATTGCAGCCCACATTTTCTGCTTGGTGGAAAACAGTTAGAGGAAATATGAAAAATAAAACTGCAGGCTGCCACAAGCAATCAAATGCTTCTCGAGTGGCTTCACTAACACAAACTTGTTAATGCAGGAACTCCAAAGACTGAGATGAGGCAAAGGAAAAAAGGAGATTGAAAGTAACAGCCAACCCAGCCAGGGTGTGGGAGGTTGATAATATGCTAAAATCTACCAAGAACATTCTTGTACATGTGTTCCTTATTAATTAGACTAAAAATAAATAACATTTAATTTCCTATGAGAGTATTGTTAGTGACAAAAATGGTAAAGCGTATTATGGTGCTATAACTAAACCACTTTAGATGCAGTATCAAGTATAAACAAGACTTTGCAGTCCCTCTTGTCAAGGCAGAACAACATTGGAAAAGGGGAATTTCAGAGACAAATACACTGTTGGTGTAACGCTTTAAAGCTATAAAAAAAGATTTGTTCCATGTCTTTGGATGTTTGCACCAATTTTTCCAAGAAGCTGGCATGCCACTTCTAACTTTAATTACAATTGACATTTCTGTATTTCACATACATCATACTTAATATTGCCAATAATTGGAGCAGCTAAGTTTCTCCTCACTTTTTCATATCAATTAATGTATGCTCACATTATGTGGCTGCAGTCCATAATACCCACCAGCTCCCCTTATCAGATATTCTGTTAATAATTTATCTTGTTCAGTATTTTGCTATACCAATTTCATGGTATGTTGATTCTTTCCCTTCTAACTACTTCCTCTATAGAAAATCAAAAGATCTGATGACTGTCCTAATTTGCCTGTTTGGGTCTTAAGTTTAGTACTGTTTGCTTTCTCTGCACCTCTGTTATTTATTTTTCATATTAGATTCATTCTGGTTTTAAGTTATTTGTTACTTTCCTTAGTTGGTATTTTCTTGCAGATCTGTTTTCACCCAGTTTATGATAGTTTGGTAGTCCCATTGGTTACTTGTTTCTGTTTACTTAGATGTTTTTGGTTGCCTCTGTGCTCTCCCTGCTCATTTGTGTTAATTGGTCACTGTACCTCGGTTGCCTTCTACCAGCTGCTTCTCATTCCCTTCCGTTTAGCTCTCTTGGTTCATTGGTCCATTCTTCAATCTCCCTCAGCATTTATTCTTTCTGGTTCTTTGTTCTTCACTGGTTCCTCCTGTTCACCACATCGATGTTGACCTGCTCCTTGTCTGTGTTGGAACCACAGCCATGGATTACAAAATGAAAGGCCAGTACTAACCTTTCCGGAACTTTCGAAATAAATCGCATTAACCTACTTCCAGCACAGCCAGGAAAAGGGGTAACAGTGGACTTCCTGTGACGTCACTGTCCAAATAAAATCATTGACTTCTTCCACACAGGTCCCCAGAGGAACTGGATGGAGGGACACAACGCGCTAATGTCTCTTTGCGGGGAAACAGACATAACTCTTCAAACTGGATCCAAGAGTGTCATACGATCACATGTATGGAGGACCGATCCTGACAAAATTAAAAATAAAAGCAGAAATATATATATTTTGTTTTTCCTTTTCCTTACACATGCGTTTTCATCAATAAATGTAAATGTTTTCTTTTTCCTTTTCCTTACACATGCGTTTTCATCAAGAAATTTAAATGTTTTCTTTTTCCTTTTCCTTAGACATGCGTTTTCATCAAGAAATGTAAATGTTTTCTTTTTCCTTTTCCTTACACATGCGTTTTCATCAAGAAATTTAAATGTTTTCTTTTTCCTTTTCCTTAGACATGCGTTTTCATCAAGAAATGCAAATGTTTTCTTTTTCCTTTTCCTTACACATGCCTTTGTTCTTTTTACAGTTCCTCGTCTCTCTTTTTCCTTTACCGTATGCATTTCAGCTTCATTATGCAAATGAGGAGGGCTGCCTTCTTCTCTCCAGCTCCTCTCCTATTGGTCAATATACAGGAAGGAGGAGGATCCATGTGCAGGCCGAGGGTGTGTCCCAATTCAGGGGCTGGATCCTTCCAAGTGCGCACTTGTGGGCTGATTACATCACAGCGCGGCGCGTAAGGTCTGTCAGATGCTGCCGACAAAAGTGTCCTTGCCTGATTTTAAGGATGCACTGTGAGTATCCTTCGCGGTCCATCTTTTCCCATGATTCATTGCGGGTCGAAGCGGTTTGGTCAAACAGGGGCAGCCACGGCGGACCACAGTGGCAAAAGCTGTGAGTAAACTGTGAAAAATTACACTTTCTGTGACACAAATTAACTTTTACAAAGTTTTACAATGTTTTTTTACAATGTTTTTAATATAACTGTGTAGACGTGAAAAATCTGCTTGATTTATCAAGACATCGCTTAATTTCAAACGTACTCCGACGTGTTCGGAGATTTCCGCTCCCACTGTAGTAACTGCCGGCTGGCTTCGCCAGCCCTACCGGCGGTGGGGCGATCTAGAGGTCTGACTGGACTATCGGCACTGAGCTCCTGCTGCCAGTCATCACAGTGAACGTTAAATACAAGTGATTTCTAACAGTTTGTGTTAGTATTATTTTAATGTATTGTGTAATTTGTTCATGTAAGTCGATTTGACATTCCAGGTGATATTAAAGTTAACCTGAATAAATGGACGATTTTATGTAATCCTATCGTATTGCTGGAGAGTGTCATTGAGAATAAATAAGCTTTTAAATATACAGGTCCTTCTCAAAATATTAGCATATTGTGATAAAGTTCATTATTTTCCATAATGTCATGATGAAAATTTAACATTCATATATTTTAGATTCATTGCACACTAACTGAAATATTTCAGGTCTTTTATTGTCTTAATACGGATGATTTTGGCATACAGCTCATGAAAACCCAAAATTCCTATCTCACAAAATTAGCATATTTCATCCGACCAATAAAAGAAAAGTGTTTTTAATACAAAAAACGTCAACCTTCAAATAATCATGTACAGTTATGCACTCAATACTTGGTCGGGAATCCTTTTGCAGAAATGACTGCTTCAATGCGGCGTGGCGTGGAGGCAATCAGCCTGTGGCACTGCTGAGGTCTTATGGAGGCCCAGGATGCTTCGATAGCGGCCTTTAGCTCATCCAGAGTGTTGGGTCTTGAGTCTCTCAACGTTCTCTTCACAATATCCCACAGATTCTCTATGGGGTTCAGGTCAGGAGAGTTGGCAGGCCAATTTAGCACAGTGATACCATGGTCAGTAAACCATTTACCAGTGGTTTTGGCACTGTGAGCAGGTGCCAGGTCATGCTGAAAAATGAAATCTTCATCTCCATAAAGCTTTTCAGCAGATGGAAGCATGAAGTGCTCCAAAATCTCCTGATAGCTAGCTGCATTGACCCTGCCCTTGATAAAACACAGTGGACCAACACCAGCAGCTGACACGGCACCCCAGACCATCACTGACTGTGGGTACTTGACACTGGACTTCTGGCATTTTGGCATTTCCTTCTCCCCAGTCTTCCTCCAGACTCTGGCACCTTGATTTCCGAATGACATGCAGAATTTGCTTTCATCCGAAAAAAGTACTTTGGACCACTGAGCAACAGTCCAGTGCTGCTTCTCTGTAGCCCAGGTCAGGCACTTCTGCCGCTGTTTCTGGTTCAAAAGTGGCTTGACCTGGGGAATGCGGCACCTGTAGCCCATTTCCTGCACACGCCTGTGCACGGTGGCTCTGGATGTTTCTACTCCAGACTCAGTCCACTGCTTCCGCAGGTCCCCCAAGGTCTGGAATCGGCCCTTCTCCACAATCTTCCTCAGGGTCCGGTCACCTCTTCTCGTTGTGCAGCGTTTTCTGCCACACTTTTTCCTTCCCACAGACTTCCCACTGAGGTGCCTTGATACAGCACTCTGGGAACAGCCTATTTGTTCAGAAATTTCTTTCTGTGTCTTACCCTCTTGCTTGAGGGTTTCAATAGTGGCCTTCTGGACAGCAGTCAGGTCGGCAGTCTTACCCATGATTGGGGTTTTGAGTGATGAACCAGGCTGGGAGTTTTAAAGGCCTCAGGAATCTTTTGCAGGTGTTTAGAGTTAACTCGTTGATTCAGATGATTAGGTTCATAGCTCGTTTAGAGACCCTTTTAATGATATGCTAATTTTGTGAGATAGGAATTTTGGGTTTTCATGAGCTGTATGCCAAAATCATCCGTATTAAGACAATAAAAGACCTGAAATATTTCAGTTAGTGTGCAATGAATCTAAAATATATGAATGTTAAATTTTCATCATGACATTATGGAAAATATTGAACTTTATCACAATATGCTAATATTTTGAGAAGGACCTGTACATTTTTGATGAAGAAATGTGCTATAAGTGTATTTATAATTCAGCTAGCATTATAATTTGTGATTCCAGGTACAGCTAAAGAGAAATACACTTTCAAATGCAAGTAAATCTCAGTAAAGAAGTGAAAAGTTTGAAAGAGCTTGTTTTAGGCATTTGCATATAAATATTTTAATATGTTCTGCAAATTAAGACAAATGGAAAATTAAAAAAGGCTTTTTTTACACTGATATTAAGCAAGATGTTTTTTTTTTGTTGTTTTTGTTGTTTAGGGACAAAGGAGCAGACGGCCAGTTTATTAAGCTCAGGGGTGAGAATGACCACCTTTTTACTGGAGCTACAAATTCAGCCACCGTGGCTTGGACGTACAATAACAATATTCTTTGCAGTCAGTTTCTGTCCAGTTTCAAAAACTCCTATCTTTCTAACTTTCATAAATATCCATCCAGTGATTAACATACTTCTTTTGGTTTTCCCTCTTTCCTTTTGTTTGTTTAGGACAATTCTGGAGAAGACGGGCGAAAAGGGGAAGGTCACCCCCTTGCAGGCCAAAAAAAAGTGGGACAATATGAAAAAGAAATATAAAGTTTGTTCAGAACTTCTCATGTCACACACAAATAAAAAATATTTCTAAAAGTCTTATTGGTTTCTCTGTTTAGTCAACTCTTTTTTTTCTTCCTTCTAACTTTAGGATTGTAAGTATCCAGAGTCAGGAGAGGGAGTCAGTGAAAAGCCCACTGCTGCTACTTGGCCCTGGTTTGTCTTTATGGATGAGGTGTTGGGACAGAGGCCTTCCACAACACCTCCTGTCCTAATTGCCTCCATCCCTGAGGACACTCCAGGGCCAAGCGGAGCGGTGGGCAACCAGACAGAGAAGGAAGACGGTGAGCCAGCAGGAAGGGGTCAGAAAAGAGAAAGGGACAGAGATGATGGAGTTGATCAGGGAGGACATGAGGACACAGAGAATAGACAGACTGTTTTTCCATCTTAGAAAGAATGGTACCGAAATAAGATGCTATATAAGAAATAAATAAATGTTTAGTTCAGATAGTTTCTTAAAGTTTTAAGCTGTTCTAATACATTTCTAAATTGTTTTTGTCACCAATGTATTTTATTTCCATTTGACCCAACAATACATCAACTTCATTTAAATTTCTAAACAGTTTATTTTGAAAATTACAAATAGCATTTTAAACAGAATGTGGAAAAAAACAACATTCAAACAAATCAAGATTACAAGACAAAAGGCATAAAATAAAACTATGTTCAAGTATTTACAATGCAGGATCAACCTGAGTGACCTGTTCCTGGAAAAACCTCTTCAACAGAACAAAAAGGCAGATGTCTTTCTGAACAGAAAGTCTCTGGCGGTGTGGCTAAATCTCTCGCAAGTTCAGAGACTTGGATGGGATGCTGCAACTGAGACCTGTGGTTTGTCTTTCTGGATGGTGAGTGAAGCATCACACAGGTGGTCTGCAGATGTTTTTGATGCCTCTTCCATCCATCAAGTTTAAAGGGCTGGCTGGACCACATCACTAAGATGTAATCAAAAATATGCAGAATTAGAAGATGGTGCTCACAAAATATGACAATTAGTTATACCCCTCAAACATTAATTACATCTATAATATTATACTTGACTGCATACAGCAGTCATGTTCTTTCCTCGTTTATAATAATTGGCTCATATTTTCCACCGCATGGCTGCACTTCTGCCACGGAAAAACATCTTGCTGAGCTGATTACAGACGTGGAGAAAAAATACACGGACTCTTTCATCATAATACTGGGAGATTTTAACAGAGCAAACCTCTCAAATGAACTCCCCAAATACAGACAGCATATTAAGTGTCCCACCAGAGACCAAAACACAATGGACCATTGTTACACAGCTTTAAAGGACTCATATCATGCTGTTACCAGGGCTGCTCTGGGTTTTTTGGATCATTCTCTTATCCACCCCATCCCAACCTATAGACAGAATCTAAGAGCTTCTAAACCCAAGGTTCACACTGTTAAGAAGTGGACTGAGGAATCAAAGCAGATGCTACAGGCCTGCTTTGAATGTACAGACTGGACTGTTTTTGAAACTTCAGCCACTGACCTAAACAAACTAACTGATGTGGTGACATCAGTTTCTGTGAGGACATGTGTGTGCAGACCAAGACATTCTGCACCTTTGGGAACAACAAGCCATGGTTTACTCCACACCTCCACCCATCCTGAACAGAGTCGTCTCCTGGCCAACCGTCTGAATGGCTTCTACTGCAGACATGACAAGAAGTCATTCACACCTCAAATCATCTCCTCCACATCCCATTCAGGAATAAATTTGACCTGTAAAAAAACCAACCCCCTACCTTCAGATCCTCTGACTGCACTAAAGATCTCCGAGGAAGATGTAAACAGGCTCTTTCAGTGCATGAAAACAAAGAAAGCTGGTGGACCTGATAACGTCTCCCCATCATGCCTGAAAGCCTGTGAAAATCAACTCGCTCCGATCTTCACAAGGATCTTCAACAAATCACTGGAGAAATGTGAGGTCCCCTCCTGCCTCAAACGATCCACCATCATCCTGGTTCCCAAGAAACCTACCATCCTAGGATTAAATGACTACAGGCCTGTAGCCCTGACGTCTGTGGTCATGAAATCCTTTGAGCGGCTGGTGTTGAAGCACCTGAAAGACATCGCAGGCCCCCTGCAATTTGCTTACCGAGCAAACAGGTCGGCAGATGATGCTGTTAACGTAGGTCTACACTTCACCCTGCAACACCTCGACCACCCAGGGACGTATGCCAGGATCTTGTTTGTAGACTTCAGCTCGGCCTTCTACACCATCATACCAGACATCCTCCACCAGAAGCTCACCCAGCTCAACGTCCCAGCCTCCACCTGTCAGTGGATCAACAGCTTCCTGACGGACCAACATCAGCAGGTGAGACTGGGGAGCATCTTCTCCCGATCCAGATCAATAAGTACTGGTGCCCCCCAGGGGTGTGTTCTATCCCCACTCCTCTTCTCTCTGTACACAAATGACTGCACCTCAGCGGACACGTCCGTAAAACTCCTTAAGTTTGCAGATGACACCACTGTCATTGGACTGATCCAGGACGGTGATGAGTCTGCATACAGACAGGATGTGGATTGGCTGGTACACTGGTGTGGTCAGAACTACCTTGAACTGAACCCACTCAAGACTGTGGAAATGGTGGTGGACTTTCGGAGAACACCACCCCCATACATCCCCCTCACCATCCTCAACAACAATGTATCGGCCGTGGACCACTTCAGGTTCTTAGGAACCACCATCTCTGAGGACCTGAGATGGTCTTCACTCATAGACACTGTTCGAAAGAAGGCCCAGCAAAGACTGTACTTCCTGAGGCAACTCAAGAAGTTCAACCTTCCACAGGAGCTGTTGGTCATCTTCTACACTGCCATCATTCAATCTGTCCTGTCTTCATCCATCTCAGTGTGGTTTGGCTCATCCACAAAACAGGACAGGTCCAGACTGCAACGAATAATCAGGACTGCAGAGAGAATAATCAGAGCTGACCTTCCTTCCATCCAGGACTTATACAGGTCTAGGGTCAAGAAAAGAGCTGCCAAAATCTCTGCAGACCCCACACACCCTGCACATAAACTGTTTAGAGTTTTACCTTCAGGCCGCCGCTACAGAGCACTGTTTACTAAAACCAGCCGCCACAGAGACAGTTTCTTCCCCCAGGCTGTTTCTCTGATGAACATTCAATAGAGTACAGAACAACAGCATACAGATGTTGCAAATGCACCTTTTTTATTAGATATGTGTATATTGTACATTGTAAATTGTAAATTTGTATATTCTGTAATGCAGAATATTGCATTGTACATTGTATATTGTAAATTGTAAATTGTAAATTTGTATATTCTGTAATGCAAAAACAGAACAAAAGAGCAAAGTGTACCGGAGGCAAATTCCTTGTTTGTATGTACGAACTTGGCAATAAATCTGATTCTGATTCTGATAATCAGTGTTATTCACTTCACCTGTCAGTCATAATTGTATGCATAATCAGGGCCTACAACTTCTATTGTTTTAGAGAGTCAAACAAACAGGTTTTACGCTTGACGGAAGGTCCAGCAGGCTCTGTGACTACTTCCTCTTGATAGAATCAACTTTAGCACAGCTTAAATAGCCACTCATGTTCACTAAAACCAGCCGCCACAGAGACAGTTTCTTCCCCCAGGCTGTTTCTCTGTTGAACATTCAATAGAGTACAAAACAACAGCATACAGATGTTGCAAATGCACCTTTTTATTATATATGTATATATTGTACATTGCAAAAACAAAACAAAAGAGCAAAGTGTACCGGAGTCAAATTCCTTGTTTGTATGTACGAACTTGGCAATAAAGCTGATTCTGATTCTGATATATATACATATATACACTGCTGAAAAAAATAAAGGGAACCCTTGTACAAAACACAATATAACTCCAAGTAAATCAAACTTCTGTGAAATCAAACTGTCCACTTAGGAAGCAACACTGATTGGCAATCAGTTTCACAGCTGTTGTTCAAATAGAATAGACAACAGGGGGAAATCTTTGGCGATTAGCAAGACACACTCAATAAAGGAGTGGTTCTGCAGGTGGGGTCCACATACCACTTCTCAGTACTGATGCTTCCTGGCTGATGTTTTGGTCACTTTTGAATGTTGGTGATGCTTTTACACTCGTGGTAGCATGAGACGGACTCTACAACCCACACAAGTGGTTCGGGTAGTGCAGCTCATCCAGGATGGCACATCAATGCGAGCTGTGGCAAGAAGGTTTGCTGTGTCTGTCAGCGTAGTGTCCAGAGCCTGGAGGCGCTACCAGGAGACATCCCAGTACACCAGGAGACGTGGAGGAGGCCGTAGGAGGGCAACAACCCAGCAGCAGAACCGCTACCTCCGCCTTTGTGCTAGGAGGAACAGGAGGAGCACTGCCAGAGTCCTGCAAAATGACCTACAGCAGGCTACAAATGTGCATGTGTCAGCACAAACGGTTAGAAACTGACTCCATGAGGATGGTATGAAGGCCCAAAGTCCACAAATGGGGGTTGTGCTCACAGCCCAACACCGTGCAGGACACTTGGCATTTGCCAGAGAACACCAGGATTGGCAAATTCGCCACTGGCGCCCTGTGGTCTTCACAGATGAAAGCAGGTTCAGACTGAGCACATGTGACAGACGTGACAGAGTCTGGAGACACTGTGGAGAGCAATCTGCTGCCTGCAACATCTTTCAGCATGACCGGTTTGGCAGTGGGTCAGTAATGGTGTGGGGTGGCATTTCTTTGGGGTGCTGCACGGCCCTCCAAAGAAATGGGCCATGCGGTACAAACCAGTACAGGACCTCTGAAACATTAAATCACTCTTTGGTGTGGTTATGGCATGTAGTGGTGGTTATGACCCCACACACAGCCAAGCACACAGCTACTCCATGCACAAACTATGCAAAACACATTAAGAAATAAATAACTTTTTAGTTTATAATTTATCAAACAAAAAATAAAACCAAATTCATCTATAAAAATTCAGTTTGATCTGTCTATGTGCTTTCATGCTTCTTTAAGATTAAGGTGGTCCTTCTGCCAAAACATTGATGATTTTTGTGTGATTTTGTTGTCAGCACATTCAACTTTGTACAGAACAAAGTATTCAATGAGAATATTTCATTTGTTCAGATCTAGGATGTTATTTGAGTGTTCCCTTTATTTTTTTGATCAGTGTATATATATATATATATATATATATATATATATATACAGTACAGACCACGAAGAAACTGAGAGACTGTGTTCATTATGGGTAATTCCACAGTGACCCCCGTTCACGTCATACAAGCAAATTTTTCTGTTCAACAAAAATAAATGCTCACAAACTGCCGCGTCCAGGCCACGAGCCGATGGCGCAGTTAAAAACATTGAAAAATATAAACGCACTATCTCTTGGGGATTTGATCCCTCCTTTTGCGGAAGGAGTGAGACCTCCCCTAAGTGTGAGCAGCTCTGTTGCGCAGCCAATACCGTGCGAATGCTCACTACAAGATGGAGCTTTTTGCGACCTAGCGCCAGAAGGTGGTGCTCTCAGCCCGTTTTCCAAAGACTGGCCTGTCAGCTGCCTGACAGTGAAAATCAATCTTTGGGAAAAATGCACAGACTCAGAGTGGGTTTTAAGAACAATAAGGAGGGGATACAGGCTGCAGTCCGCCGTATCCCCCCCATGCCTCAGGGGAGTGACTCAGTCACAAGCACAAGGGAAAGCTGCTCGTTTCCTACAGGAGGAAATTTCCTCATTGCTAGAGAAGAGAGCGATAAGACTGGTTCCTCACGAACACTGCGGCGTCGGTTTTTATTCGCGCTATTTCCTCGTTCCGAAGAAAGGCGGGCGGGGGATGCGTGCAATTTTAGACCTCTGGGCGCTGAACAAGCATCTGAGAAAATACAAATTCAGGATGCTGACCCACACCTCCCTGCTGCGCTTCCTACATCCCGGCGATTGGTTTACTTCAATCGACCTCAAGGATGCTTTTTTCCACATCCCCATATACCCACCACACAGAAAATATCTCAGATTTGCATTTCAGGGAAACTGTTACGAATACATCGTACTCCCTTTTGGACTGTCTCTGAGCCACAGAGTGTATGTGAAGTGCACGGAGGCTGCTGTGGGTCCGCTCAGGAGGCGGGGCATCCGCGTGGCGATGTGCATAGACGACTGGCTGATCGCCTCGTCCTCCCACCAAGAAGCTGAAGACCACACAGCTGTATTAGCAAAGCACATGATGGATCTGGCTGTCCAAATAAATGTGGAAAAGAGTGTCCTGCTTCCTTCTCAACACATATCCTTCATAGGTCTCTCTCTAAACTCAGTCCAGGCCAGAGTGAGACTAACAGAGGACAGAGTGAAAACCATGCTCGACTGCTTGTCCATGTTTCACAGAGGAAATCTGGTATCGTTCACACTCTGCAGAAGGCTTTTGGGGATGATGGCTTCAGCATTAGTAGTAGTCTCGCTGGGACGGCTCCACATGAGAGGGATCCAACGATGGGTGGCCTCTCATCAGAGGCTGAACCCACACTTTCGTCAGAGAGTGAGGGTCACCACAGCCTGCACAAGAGCACTACGTCCTTGGCGGGATGCCAATATGCTGACTGAGGGTGTTCCGATGGGAGTTGTGCAAAACAGAAAGGTGGTCACGACGGATGCCTCCCTGTCGGGCTGGTGAGGTATATGCGAACAACAAATGGTGAATGGGTCTTTGGGCCCAAACATGCTGTCAGCTCACATAAATTACCTGGAGCTGATGGCTGTTCACTTGATGTTAAAACATTTTCTCCCTATCCTGAGGGGACACCACGTGCTGATCAGAACAGACAACACCGATTCTTGCTGAGTGTTAGGTGAAATGTAACGGGATTATGCTACCCTGTCAGGAAGCTGAAAAGTTTTGTTCAAATGCTGAGAACTTTCTAGGTATTCCATGCAAAGAAAACTACTTACTAACAATTTGAGTACTCAATTTATAGCTACAATCTGTTTGCCATGACTTTTTGAGGTAATAAGAGGGGAATTGATAATATTGTGTAAGTAGTATTTGCAGTGATATGACTGATATGATTAGGATGAAAAGGCAGGGAGACAAGATACACAATTTATTTTTAAAAAGAAGCAAATCAGGCACAAGTCAACTAGAGTTCCGCTCTAGTATCAGCAGCCCTGATGGCTCCTATTCTGGGACCAGGAAGGAGAGGGAATGTCAGACACAAGCTAGCCAACAATCACCAGGTCAGAGTATCTACAGAAACAGTCACTACCCAGTTCAGTAAATACCTTCAGATTTCCATTATTTTGAAATGTTGTTTGCTGCTAATGTGTGTTGTTTTTGATAAATTCGTGGGAGGTGGACCATCTGTTGGACTGGTGCAGCCAGAACAACCTTGAGCTCAACGCTCTAAAGACAGTGGAGATGGTTGTGAACTTCAGGCAGAACCCAGCCCCACCTGCCCCCATCACCCTCTGTGACTCCACAATTGACACTGTGGAATCTTTCCGCTTCCTGGGAACCGTCATCTCCCAGGATCTCAAGTGGGAGTCAAACATCAGCTCCCTCATCAAGAAAGCCCAGCAGAGGATGTTCTTCCTGCGGCAGCTGAAGAAATTCAACCTGCCAAAGACTATGATGGTGCACTTCTACACAGCCATCATTGAGTCCATCCTCACCTCCTCCATCACCATCTGGTACGCCGCTGCTACAGCCAAGGATAAGGGCAGGCTGCAGCGTGTCATTCGGTCTGCTGAGAAGGTGATTGGCTGCAGTCTACTGTCGCTCCAGGAACTGTACACCTCCAGGACCCTGAAGCGGGCAGGGAAGATTCTGGCTGATCCCTCCCACCCCGGTCACAGACTCTTTGAGACTCTCCCCTCTGGCAGGAGGCTGCGGTCCATCCGGACCAAAACCTCACGCCACAAGAACAGTTTTTTCCCATCTGCCACCAGCCTGGTTAACAAAGCCCGGAAACCACCCTGACACTGTCCCTTTCCCCCACACCCCCCCTTTTTTTGCTGACAGGACACTTGTAACTTGTAACTCTATGCGTTACATTAACGCTCAGCTTGGACTCCTGCTTTACTTGCACAATGATCATCTGCACTGTTGTATTGCTCTTGCATCTTATACTGCTCTATATTTACTCTCACTCACTTAAAACTGTGCACATATATTTATATTATATTGTAGATATGTTTATACTGTTTAATTTGTACTGTATTGCACCGACTACGCCAAAACAAATTCCTTGTATGTCCAAAAACGTACTTGGCAATAAAGCTTTTCTGATTCTGATTCTGATTCTGGTTGTGTTTTTATTTTGAAAATAGTCATATTTTTGGTTTAATGTAGTTCCATCATGCCTGCTATTCCAGACCGTCACTTTGATGTTGGATTATCATCTATTTGAAAGCTGTTCAATAAATGGGAGCACCCCACAACTTATTTCCCAGTTTGGACATTTTGTTTGCAAGCGCGTAGGAACCTGGATCCGCCCAAACCCAAAAGCGACCAAAGAGATGGAACCTGATGGTCGCTGCAAAATATATACATATTGATCTAATACTGGTTACATTAGGAAAATGTGTTACAACCTATATCTTTTCTTTCGATATCATTGATATATTTTCAAATAATATATTAGACATTCTATGTACATACAAGCAACAATATTTCTACCAATAAAAGCAGGAACATCAACATTAATAATAACAATTACAATAGTTTTAAGTGTGATATCCATTTCTAATGCTCTTTTTGTTGGAATAAGTGTATATAGTTTTCATCTTATATTTTTTCCTTTTCTATTAACTTGACTATTTGATCTTTATAACCTTTCATGATGTATGTGTGAGTAAGGATGTGATGAGTTTGTCTGCAGGCAAGGATCAAAGGTGGAGCTGGAAAGGAAGCAGTCACAGTTGAGGAGGTCATAAAGATGATGGCTGATTGTGCTGAACAGAAGACACACTGATCTTAAGATGGGGGGAGACTGTGGAAGTGTGTTGTTACAAGACAATGGTGTTGATGACCTGTATACGTTGCAGCTGTTTTTCCCATCCTTTAGAGAGCAACGTTTATTGTAACTAGGGACCACCCCAAAGACAATAAAAAGAGAGGTACGGACAGATGGTTTTCAGAGCGGTAGGAGATTTGTAACTGAAAGCACATCTCTGTCCGTTCTCCTCGCAGCGGGTAAAATAACTAATTCTTTGTCTTTCTCTTCTTTTTGTGATGTTATAAGTATTTTAGGTTGTTTGAACCTGACACTTTTTATATTTTTTAATGTTTGGACATTGCTCGAGCTCCACATTTGGAATATTCCAAAGCTTCATCACAATGATGTCATTGTTCAAAAGTTGTTACCAAATGTTTTTTTACATTTTGTTTATTTTTTGTGTTACATTGTTAAACTGCAAATTATGTACACAAAACTCATCTCCTGTGTACTTAGTATGTAATTAAATATAGGTGATGGTTAGAAACTGAAACAAATTCATTCTCATAGTCTGTGGATCCCCTGAGATTGCCTTGTCGCCCCTCTGGCCCCCTCAATGATAAAAGTCTAGCTCCGCCCCTGTCCACAAGACACTTGCTTTTATTTAAAACACAGTTATATTCAATGTAATCTCAAATTAGACTCTGACACTTCATCCCATGTTTTGCTGACATGACGCTAAGTGTGACCATGGACCACACAGACGGCTTGACTCACGTACCGGCCATCTGCTGGCAGAATGCGGCACAGAGCGATAAAAAAACAACAACCGGAAATTAGACTTCATATTAATGCATGAGACACACAAACAAAACACATTATCTCTATAAATTCAGTTAATTTTAGTTAGTTTTGGGAACACTCATTAAAGTTTCAATTATTTTACTATTTTTTGCAAAGTCTCTCTTTTATTTTTATTTCAGTTAACGAAAATGATTTTTTTACTTCTAGTTTTCGTTGTTTCATCAGTTTTCGTTAACGATAACATTGGTTTGCTCTATATTATACACTGCTCAAAAAAATAAAGGGAACACTTAAACAAGACAATCTAACTTCAAGTAAATCAAACTTCTGTGAAATTAAACTGTCCTCTTAGGAAGCAACACTGATTGACAATCAACTTCTCATGCTGTTGTACAAATGGAATAGACAACAGGGGGAAATCTTTGGTGATTAGCAAGACTCACTCAATAAAGGAGTGGTTCTGCAGGTGGGGACCACAGACCACTTCTCAGTACCTATGCTTTCTGGCTGATGTTTTGGTCACTTTTGAATGTTGGTGATGCTTTTACACTCGTGGTAGCATGAGACGGACTCTACAACCCACACAAGTGGTTCGGGTAGTGCAGCTCATCCAGGATGGCACATCAATGCGAGCTGTGGCAAGAAGGTTTGCTGTGTCTGTCAGCGTAGTGTCCAGAGCCTGGAGGCGCTACCAGGAGACAGGCCAGTACACCAGGAGACGTGGAGGAGGCCGTAGGAGGGCAACGACCCAGCAGCAGAACCGCTACCTCCGCCTTTGTGCAAGGAGGAACAGGAGGAGCACTGCCAGAGTCCTGCAAAATGACCTACAGCAGGCTACAAATGTGCATGTGTCTGCACAAACGCTTAGAAAGGGGTTAGGGTTGAGTACATCTGGGACATCATGTCCCGCTCCATCCACCAACGTCACATTACACAACAGACTGTCCAGGAGTTGGTGGATGCTTTAATCCAGGTCTAGGAGGAGATCCCTCAGGAAACCATCTGCCGTCTCATCAGGAGCAAGCCCAGGCCACACATGATACTGAGCTTCATTTTGACTTGTTTTAAGGACATTACATCAAAGTTGGATCAGCCTGTAGTGTGTTTATCCATTTTAATTTTGTGTTTAACTCCAAATCCAGGCCTCCATTGGTTAATACATTTGATTTCCATTGATGATTTTTGTGGGATTTTGTCACCAGCATTTTCAAATTTGTACAGAACGAAGTATTCAATAAGAATATTTCATTCATTCAGATCTAGGATGTGTTATTTGAGTGTTCCCTTTATTTTTTTGAGCAGTATATATACAGAATGGCATCACATCTTTTGTCAATTGCATATCCTTGATGTGGCTCTTCAGATTTTCTATCTGAGAGATTAAAGCTTAAAGAAACAGAGAAAGTAGCAGAATGTGCTTTGATTGTAAGATGTTCTCTCTCTGTCTCTATGATTATTTGCACGTTTATGTAAAAGCCTGTAAGGAGAAGACAAGGCTGAGCCTTGCTGGTATTTGGGCTGGCAGAGCTGACTGTGATCTGGCTGCTTCATCTGGTCTGACAGTCAGAGAGGTAATACTTTTTAATTGCAAGTGTTATACGTCATGAGGAACCTGCACCAGTTGATTAAATGCATGTGGGTTAATATTAGAGGCCAATCATTCGCAGTGACAAAGCCTCTAGAGGAGGGAAGGTAATTGTGGAAAGACAATTATAATCCATCATATTGTAATAACGCAAAAATAATGTCCTTCAGGATTTTTTTTTGTTAAGCAGACAAGCAAGACATAAATGATTGTCTAGCTGCTCATTTAAAACTAAAAGCTGAAATTCCCAGGAATTAACTGCTCTGCCAACAAATTAACTTTAGAACCCAGTTTTTAACTATGGATGATATCAATAAGTTGTACAACACAGATTAGTTTTGGTCAACACATGGAGGGTAAGTGTTGTTGGTCCGGGTTTTAGCTTTCAGTCAGCCAGTAGTTCTGTCACAAAATAAGATGTGTGTGAACCAGTTCAAGGTGACCTGGTTATTTAATTCTATCACAGTTCACATAAAGAGCAGAAACTACATACTTTCAATGATGTCATGACTTTGTCAGGGACCAGTTCAATCCTATAGAAGTAAATTTTGCAGACATCACACTTTGAGTAAGTCTTCCAAGAACATAACAATAGACGGCAGCAAGTAACCTTAAAGACGACAAGATGGAACACAAGAGTGTTTTCTTACTGGTTTGATGTATTTGGCCCTGAATCACAGGATCTTTGGAGCCAATGTTGGACAAAGGAATGCAGGATAACATTGTAAATAAAGTAGTGGTGAGCGCCACCTATTTTTGGTCTCAAAGCTATTCAGTATGGCTCCAGTTTAAATTCAGAGTAGATCACAGCTAGTTCCTTTAGTATAATGGCTGAAGGAAAGATTTTTTAGGAAAAGGTTAACTCCTGTTTTCTGCTGATCAGAACCATTCAGACCTCTTAGAATTTAATTTTAAAACAACATAAAGAAATATGACTGTGTTACTGCTTAAGATAATACCCACAATGCCACCTCCATTCTTCACAGTGAGAGATATTGTATTTTGCAGATGCCCATTTTCTATGCGGGCAAAAAGTTCAGTTTTTCTCTGACCTGACCAGAGCAGCTTATTCCACATGTTTGTTGTGCCCCCTACACGACCTGCAGCATGACCCATAGCCTTCACAAATTAGCTACATCTATATTGAGATAAATTTCACACAGGTGGACTCTGTTCACAAATTGTGTGATTTCTGACTTCTAAATACAAACTTACACCACACTTTTCAGATTTGTTTTCATTCACCTTTCAGTCAATAACTTTGTTTAGTCTATTACATGATTTTCTAAAAATGAATACAACATGTGAAAAATAGTCATTACTTTGCAATACGAGGTATAATGTTTTCCTTTTTTTGTTTTTAAATATGGACCACAAATATAACTACAATACCTAGGATATTCCAGGGACAGCCCAAGAGATTAAAAGAAGATTGATCTGCTTACAGTAATATTCATTTATAAGGAAAAAGTCCAGAGACAAAGAAATAAATGATATCAAAATACAATACAAAGATACAACACAATTAAAACGCCACCTACAGGTAGTAAAGTTAATTTATCTACAAGAGTTATGCATAGCTCTACAACACGCATGCATTATTTACCTCTCATCTCTCTTGACACACATAATCTACAGTTTGCTGCATTATATGTGTGTACATTTCAAGTAAATAGCAGGAGTCATTAAAACTCCTAGCTGTTTTACAATGGCCTCTGCCTCCACATTTAAATGAAATGTGAAAAATGAGCTGGAGGAAACTAAGTCTTTATCAACCATGCAGGCAGAAAAATTCTCCCAGATTCACCACTTTGAGATGAAACATCACCTGCTCTCAGTTTGAAAAGACTGGATCATTCACGAATGTTATCTCTTTTTAGATTAGATATGCAGAAAACAGATTAAGGCATTGCTACTCCCAAATCTCCATTGGACTACAAGTTGAAAATAAATATGTTGGTTTGCTACTGTACAGTACATGCCTCTTTTAGATCTTATATGATGTTTTGCTGCCATGCTCAGATGAAATACATTTTCAGGGGGCAATGTCTGTCAATCAGCCTATATTACTATATTATTACTGAGCACATGTGCACTTCTAGGAAAACAACTAAGTACATTGTTGTTGCTTTTATTACTTGGAAAGTAGCAGCAAATATTGCTTATCAATAAGTCCATCATTCTACAGCAAAAACAAGGATCACTTGTTATGAAGGGCTGAAGCACAAAGCTCTTCTAAAAAGAATATGGTAGTACAATTTAGAGTTACGAAGTGGTATCTGAATAACTCCTGGAAAAAATAGTGTTTGGACAAAGTAAGTATGTTTGGCCATAATGCACAGTGCCATGTTAGGAGGAAATAAAATATAACATACAGTAACAGCAAGCATAGACACCTCATAACAAATTTTAACATGGTGCTGCAGGGCTGATGATATGGGCATGTTTTGCAGCCACAGGACCTAAGCATCATAAATGCGTATCTAGTATTCCAAAGCAGCAGCCATATTGGATTCAAAACCTGGGTTTCCCAGTCAAAATTCTGACTTCAAATGGAGTTCTTGTTGTTTTTCATGACTGGGAACTGGGAAAATCCAACTTCCTGGTACAAATAAAACATGCCATATTGTCAAACTTCTGAATGAATCAAACTGGATGTGCTTGTACCGTCAAGAACCACATGTGTCTTTATAATGATGCTAGTTCTGAAACTAACTAACCTTTGGTTCTGAAACAACTCAAAATCTTAAAAATTAGAAGTTAATTTAAAGGGGACATATCATGATTTTAAATCCTTCCTTTTTACACTTCAGTCATTCAATCATTCAGTTACGGTCTAAATAAAGTACCCCTGTCCTGAGGTGCATCTGAATGCAACTCTTTTTAATGTGGTCTCTTTAAATGCTATTGAGGCAATAACCCTCCAAGCCTTCCGAGGCCTCCCTCCAGGTCTAAGAGCATTCCACTCCCCCCAATACTGCCATTTTTGCAGTTTGATAGCAGAGATACAATAATCTAGCGGCCCAGAAACAAGACAAAATTACAAAAAACAATGCAAAGCTGTTTATTTCCTCAAGGAGCTAAAAGCAGCACACAGCACTAACAAAAGGAGATGCTACTGCTATCATTGATTTGATGCTACCGCTGTCAAAACAATGGCCAGGAAATCATATCAACACGCAATAAATTCTTGTATAAAATAAAGTTTTTTGTCATTTTAGCTATTTTAGTTATTGCAGTGTACCACTTAGCTGTGTCCGTCGTTTCCATAGACAGAAGGAACTGACCCCTTAATCAGATTAGGTCATGCAGCAAATCCTTCTTGACACTGGCCGTTGCAGAAGAACTCTTCCTTGAAGCAGGGAAATAGGAGTTTCCCCACTGATATGCGAACATTTCCATGAAACATAAAATTTGATCAGGCACTTCGAAGAAGTTCTGATGCTGGGGGACGTGTAATGAATTGTGTGGGTTAATACACCCAACAACCAAACATTTAGACTTATCCAAATGCAACTTTGGCATACTTCAGCTTGGTCTACAAAATGATATGCAGTGATAAATAAAAATGGCAGAAATGGGACATTGATTAGCCGGAACAGCTGCAAATACTGTGACATAACACTACAAAAAACGTAATACAGAATAGAGAAAACTAAACGAACTGAAAAATATGACCCAAACAGAATATAAAAATATCTCCGCAACACCTGGTGAGACTAAAATCAACTTTTCTGCACTCCTTCAGACTCCAATTACACAAAAAATATGTACTTATGGGCTAAAAAGTGGATTTTGCATGATATGTCCCCTTTAAGAGTAACCTGTGGTCATTATTATGATGTTGCAACAAACAAACATGTTGTTATGAACCAACAATTGCTCTCACTCTGCGAAGGTCTCCAGATATAAATTTAAACCCACTCTTTAAATTATTTAAATTAAAGTCAGACATTTAAATAATTTCATTCCAAAAAAGACAAGATGTTTCATAAAATTAGACAATACTCTATTAATCTACAATTACAGAATCTGGGTCTAATGAGACTTGGCCCCTGCACTTGAATTTCAGTGATAAATAGTAACAAATAATGGTTCTAAAAGGTTTCCAGTTTCACTTTATGAATACTCATCAATGTGACAGAAGCTGACAGCCTGGTTCCTGCCGTCCATGTCCTTGGAGAACCAGTAACTGTTTAGCCTGTACAGCAGCCCTGTAAACTGACACGAGGAGAAAGGTACCATTTTACACTGCCTGGTTGACCAAGCGTGACGCTCGTCCCGTTCATACTGCCATGGGAGAGAATAATTGGACAAAGTCTTCATGTAAATTTCACCTGGCCACAGAATTTAAGGTGGGATCTGTGCATTCATGCGGATGACAAGTTGAGCTCCCGGTTTGTATGGGCTCTGATTAATCTGAAGGAGAAAGGCGAAGCAGGAAAAACCGGCCATGGAAACAGGAAGGTGACGGGAATTAAAGAGACGCATGTTCAGCTACAGGACAACAAACAGAAGGCTGTAGAGGAGCTGCAGCTCGGAGACAAGCATGTTGAAGAAAATCCATGTTCAGCTGTTAAAAGTCAGACATGTTCCGATTTGTGCTGCTGGCTGACTGGCAGAACAGAGAGGAAAGTTCCTGGAGATGAAAAGATGAAGGGGCTGTTGAATAAGATATGCAATAGAAATAAAAGGGAATAATTAGGCAATCATCAAAAAAGGGTGATTGAAGATGATTGTTTTGTTAGCCATGGAGGGCATGAGACAAAGGAAGATGAGAGAGAAATGGAAAATGGAAACGTCTGTGATGATCAGATGGAAGCTTGCATGTTCATGTTCATAAATCACTCGGTCAGAAGTTTCCAGTCCCCAAAAGGGACTGACTTCTGGGAGTTAAATTGGTTCAAAGTTTTGTGATTATATTATTCTCAGAAATACTCAATTGAGGCACCACCCTACAAAGCATCACTAAACTAAAGAACCACATCTGTCTGATTCTCAGGAGAAATACATCTTTCTGTAATTTAATGCTTTCATCTAAGTTTTTCAAATTTATTATAGCATAGCTGCTATTAGCAAAGTGCTTCATTCTTTTATCTCTTTACTGATAAAGCATAGAACAATGTGTGGAAATGAATGTGACAATTAAATGGTTTTAAACTAGAAACATCCTTCAGACTAAAACGGTTAAGATTGTTAACAGACAGCAAGTAAATATGAGAAGGGGTTTTCTATTTGGTTGAAATATGAAAAGCTAAATAAGTGTAGGAACCTGGTTGCACAAGTTTTGCATGGTTTTAAACTAATAGTACAGTCACCTTTTGATTTAATTACTGCATTAAGTCTTTAGTATAATTCTACATCATAACTTGAAAATATTTTCTCACTTTGCAAACCTTGTTCAAATTTTTCAGAATGTGAGGACATTCACTGCAGTTCTCTTCATGTGTCCTGACAGATTTTCCTTCAGATTCAGTCCTGTACTCAATTCTGCTATTCTAAAACTTAAAAATGTATTTTAAAGAAGCCATCTTTTTGTTGATTTGGATGTATGCTTTGACTTACTGAAATGATGGAAAATGAAATCCTTCTTCATTTTCACCTGGCAGACGCATGAAGGTATGAGGCCAGAACCAACTGGTATTTGTACCCATTCATAATTTCATCCACCTGGACAAAAACCCAGAGTCATTTGAAAAAAAAAAAAAAAAATCTAAAATGATGGGGTCACCACCATGATGCTGCCACCACCATGTTTTGTTGGGTATGATGTTGCTTTTGTGATGCAAAGTTTTGTTTTTGTATCAAATATGACTTTTGGAATTGTAACCCAAATGTTTAAATAGAACGTTTTTGAAAAATGTGATAGGTGAGAATAAGAATTAAAAGTCAGGCAGCTCATGGCTGAATCTTTACGCAGAAATTTGGAAAATTTTCTGGAAGTAAATAACTGGCTGTTATGCACAGTTTGCCTAATAAAGCAATCGTGAATGTCAATAAACTGCAACTGCAGTGTATATGCCAGTTCAAACTGAAATTTATGGAGGATGATGAAAAAAAGATTTTTTTCAAACAATAAAGTAAAGGTTCATGGAGTTTAATGGTTATTCTTCCACTGACTTCATACATGTTGAAGGAAAGAAACAAAGAAATTGTGTATTGTAACTGAAGTGCATGCCCCTCTTAAAGGTTTTGTATTGACCTGCACAAAATTACCATTATTTTTAAAAGCAAATGAAAACAATAACATCACTCAAATAATGTTCTGTACCTGCTCACCGATGCATCACAGAAACTTGAATGCGTAATGACTTTCACACGTACGTTTAGTTCCATTTAAAACAACCAATTAAAGTTAACATGCATGTTTCTGGGAGGAAGACAGAAGACCAGGAGGAAACACAATCAAATGAACGACAAGAACAAATTCAAGAGAGAGCAGGTCTTCTCGCTCTAAAGCATCTCTACAAAAAACAACTCCACAGTGCAGCTCTATTCTGAAGCACTGCCCACATGATTCTTGCAGCTGCTCCAGAAACTAGACTGCTTAGTGGCTGGTTATGTGCAGACGTTTCTTGCAGCAAATCTGAAGTTTTGATGCCTAATCTGTTAGCTTTTTTTCAACACCCATCCAATGTCATGACAACACACAAAAGAACATAGGTTCAATATGTGCTCAAGGTAGTTATGACATTTGAATAGCAACGGGTTTTGGATAAGACCTTAATATACTGGAAACTTGTGATTTTTTTTATTAGCTGTATCAGCTATGTTGTAAGGTCCAGTATTTTTTTTTAACAGATCTGGATTTAGGGAACATCTGTAATATCTCTAATAAAAGCTCTTGTCTCCTTAAGTGAATAACATAATTTGTTTTAGTGGTAAGGATAGTTTTAAGATGATTTTGAGAGATCAGAGAATAAGCTTCAGAAATATAAATCCACTACCTGCCTTGTGTGGTGCCTTGCAGTGCTGTAAGACATGTTTGACAGAACTTTGACTGGATGAGATAAAAATAAAAGGTCAGTTTTTACTTCTACAGAGACCAGCATCCTTATAGTAATTGCTGCGAAAGAACACGGAAGAAGCTTTTCACACGTTAATAATAAACATGCAAACAAATGACAAATAGAACTGACAGAGAAAACAAAACATATAGGGACTGAACTGAAGGAATAAAAACAGGAGTGAATACAAGAAATCACCCATAAACACATTACTGTCACATTAGCACAGAGAGGAAACGGCAGCACTAATTGCACACCAAATCTTGATTGATTGAAAGAATGACAGATTGATTACCTGTCTATTTCAGGTTACAGCCTCATCTATTATGGAACCTGTCAGGATGATAATACCTCAAAGATTTATTCAGAAATGTGTCACCGTGCTTCATCTCCTCCCTCTAACCATGCTTAGTACTAGAACATTCCTGAAGGACGATAGACTAGATTGGCAAATTTAGTTAATTTGTTTGTTTCTTTTTCCTTTTTTCAACATTTTCTGCATATTTGAAGGTAAAAACATGGAGTTTATCCTCAGAAAAAAGAACAGTAGAATCTCTGAGCTCCAAAGTGTGTCCACTCATTAGCAACACGCTACATAATAGACAGAGTCGATGCAAAACTTCATTTTGATTTCAGATTTTGGTTAAATCATTATAATATTGACTTTAATCTAACTGAAGCAGCCTGTATAAAGACAAAATGTAAAATTTGCCACATAGCCACCCCAGAAATGCCTCTTGGTTATATCTACGATGATGGACAACACCTGGTGCTGCAGAGAGGATAAAAAGCAATGCCCACTAAGACATAGAAAACAACAGAGTGTGATTTACACCGGAAACAAACCAGCATGCATTAAACAGATAAGATAAAAACAGCCAAGGACAGACAGAGGAGATAATAGCCAACTGAATCGTAAAGAGTCTGTTAGAAGCCGAAAACAACTAAAACAAAATGGGAATTTTGTAGCCACAGAGTTTGTTTTGGAGGTCACTGCTTCTAGCTACATGGATAGACAGATATAAACATATCCATTGCATGTTGATTCTTATTTAAAGATTAACACAACACCCTTACATCCCTTTGTTACATTGTCCAGATTTACAGGATGAACAAAGAAGCAACTGCATTGATATTAGAAACGGAAACAAAAGAGAAGAGGAATAAAATCTACTGCTGAAATAACCAGCTGTGTCTAAGACCTATTTTTCTTCAAAAACGTGGTCTTTTACTGTTAATCTAAGATTAAGTTGCTTGTGGGTACAAATGTAGATGAGATTGCAAGTGTGACAAGCAATTACTGGCTACTTTATTACACACCCCTTACTATGTAATGGATTGGACTCACTTAAGCTGCAGTTTTTTTGGCTGCACATCCATGATGTAGATATCCTGTTCCACCATATCCTAAACATGCTCTGTTGGATTGAGAAGATTGATCTGTAGAGGCTACTGGAGTAGTGTGAACTCATTGACATGTATAGGAAACCGGTTTGAGGTGATCCGAACTTTGTGAAGTGGTGCATTATCCTGTTGGAAGTAGCCTTCAGCAAGCAGGTAAACTGTGGCCATAAAGGAATGTACGAGGTCAGCAACAATTCTCAGATAGACTGTGGTATTTCAATTATCCCACAGCATAACACTGTCACCACCGTCCTGAACTACTGAAAAAAGGCGTAATGGATTCATACTTTCCTGTTTTTCACTCCAATCAAGACTCAGTCAATGCAACTATTTCTAAATCTTGTATTCCCCATTTTTCTAGCGTCTGAATTGTAGCCTCTGATCGCTGTTCTTAGCTGCCATGAGTTGCAGTCTCTGTGGTCTTTTGCTAATGTAGCCTATCTGCATTAAGGTTTGATGTGTTGTCAGTTCAAACAAAAAGACTCACAATAAGAAACACAAGGATGGCGATTAGAGAAGTTTATTGGCAAATTATTATTTCTTTGGCGCTCTGACCCCAGAAGAAGACATGAATGATGATAGACTAGAAAATAAAAAACTTAGATAAAACCTGGATTATCACTTTAATTATGGACATTCTAACAATTTTCTTGCACATTCTTAGAGGTAATTTAGACTCCAAGGTAACTGCAGACCACTCCGCGCTCACTTGAATTTAAACTACTCAGTTATTCAATCGTAAGTCCGATTGTAAGATATCAATGCTGATATCATGAACTTGAATGGACATCTTAGGCTAACTGGTGGTGGGATTAAGGCCAGAGGAGATGAGGAGACCAGGAGGAGATTGGAAGGAAGATGGTGTTGGTGGTGTGGAGGAGGGTCGAGCTTGGCTGAAGACCAGGAGGGATCCATGACTGGCGGTCCTTGAAAACGAAGCCTCAGAGGGTGATTGGCTGATGAGGCATGCGGGCTTGATGCTGATTGGATGGAGGGGAGATGCATGGAGGAGTCATTGGATGGAGCAGGTGGTGAGGGTGAGTCTTCAGTCTGAATTTTCGTCAAGACTCCATTTCAAAGTAGCGAGAGGTTATTTAAGCTACTTTTGAATTTCTATAATCAAACCAATCCGCCTACATCAGCGAGACATTTTATTTATCACAACTGTTGTTGACTGAATATTTTCTCTTTCTCTGACTGTTCTCTGTAAACTCAGAAATGGTTGCGCGTAAAAATCCCAGTAGATGGACTGCTTATGAAATAAACAGACCAGTCCATTTAGCACAAACAATCATGCTACATCAAAGTCACTTAAATCCCTTTTTCCCCCAACTTAATTTTTCTTCACCATCTACACACCTGAAGACACTGAATTGCTGAAATTTAATTGGCCAATTTATCATTTGTGTTAACAAGCATATGTACAGGTGAACCTAACAATGCTGCCAGTGCCATATGTACCTGTATAAAATGAGCTACAATAACATTTAATTTCCCTTTGGGATGAAAAAAGTATTTTTGAATTGAATTGAATATATGTTTCAAGCACATCCTGAGGAACATTACCTCATGCATAAGATACCTGATATGTTACGGATTGTATAGTATCTGTGATCCTGTGGACAGCACAAAAAATGCTGTCCCTTTAGCAAAAGGGTGTTGTGCAAATAATTAATAACAGCAGTGTGCCAATAGGTGTCAGTGGCAATTTTTTAAAATGTATTTATGTAGAATGTTTTATTTCCGCTAATTGAATAAATGTACTCAAATTAAATGTTGGATTTTTCTAAATTTTTCACTGTGCAAAAAGAGATTGATTTCTTGTAGTGCTTTTTGCACATCTTTACATATTTCTGCAAGTGTAAGTATGGAAGGGGTTATAAATCTTTTTTGTTTTCATTAAATATTTACAAGTATTAAAGCAGTGCATATATTTTTGACAGTTCTGCTTTGATCTGTTTTAGTAAAGTTGTGAAATGGATTATTTTCCATTAATAAATGTATGTTCTATTAAAACAGATCTTTAGTGTTCTTGACATCTAAATGCTGAGCTTGCTGCAAAAGGCCTGCAGAGCCATTGAGTCATTGAAGTCATTGCATAGAGCCCTGTCCCGTTTATTGAAATGCAGGTGGTTGGAAAACATTTTTGTATTTTTCTGTGGTAAACATCTCTGGATTGCATGACATCAATGAATTCAGTGGATTTAACGAGCTGTTTGGTTTTAACTGAGAGTTTCTGTACAACTATTAGATGTTCTACTTCCAGATTTGGAAACACTGACATTTTGTTTGAGGATCTTGCCTCATATGCATGTTTATCTATGTTTTCTTCACCTGCTCTCCGTACTTTCGTGTGTGCTGCTGTGGTGATTTTTGTTTCAGCTGTTCAGCTGTCTCTTCCTGAAGGGACAAGGCATTAACGGCAAACACTAAGCTACTATGTCACTATCAATTTCCTCCATATCCTTAAACTTAACAATTTATCCTGTAGAGATGAGAGAAAGAGAACTTCACTGTGTTTTTTGTTTTTTTTGAGTATCCCATCAGAGGAAATAGGCATGTTTCATTGTACGTTTTCTCCCAGACGCTGCATGTTTCGTCATGCTGTGTGATTTGGGGCCACATTACTGTCTTTATTTCTCTATCCCCTCTGAGTTTTATCTTATTTTTTCTTCTTCAAAGATGGGTCATGTTTTGTCTTTAAGGTTTGGAACAGATGACTTTCACAGACAGATAGGGAGCAGAGGAATAACATGTGGGAGGCCTGGCTCAAACAGCAACCTTCATATAAATGTGAGGACAAAAGGTTTATAGAGAGAAACGCCAAGAAGCAGAGAGCATGGAAGGGATGAGGGTTATAAGATTGTGAGAAGAACTGTGAGAAAGCAGAAGAGAGACACAAAGATTTATGTAATGTAAGGGGAACCAAAATGTAATAAAGCAGAAGACGGAAAATAATCTGTAAGAAAAAATAAAGGAAAATGTGTAGAAGAGAGTATAAAGTTAATATAAAAAAGAAATCAAGAACACAGAGTAAGAGCAGAGGTGCTAAAATCAGCAGAAAATATGAAAAAAGGCCAAAATAACCAAAATCATAAACCACTTTATTAGGTACACCTTGCAATTACAATGTAGGACACACTATTAACCTCTTAAGCCCTAGGGTCCTAGGCCTGGCCTCTTTGGCAACAATAACATGCTCGCTTTTAATACAGAACGAGAAATGTCCAGCACTTTGATGAAGTTATATGATGCGGTTGTTTTCATAAGTGCTTCATAAGTGTCTATTTTTACACCTTGTTGGATGGCATAGATTCAGCAAGGTGTTGGGAAAATTCTTCAGACAATTGTCTATACTGACATGATGTGTGTAAGCTCCATGATGCAGACTACGAGTACTGTAAATGAGATGCCATCTAAAGCCAGGCATCGGCCTCAGTGAAGCATACTAGCTCTTTGATTTGCGTGGTGGTGGGATTGTGCTCAGCTATTTATTGCATTTTGTTGCGTCGATGAGAGTGAGCAGAAAATATGTTAAGATCTTTCACAAGAGATGCAGGAGTGATGAAACACAAGTTCACCTCGTTTGAGTTTTTACGAACTTGTCCTTGAACTTCACCTTTGGTTTCAATGTGTTGCAATGACTTTGTCAAAGTCCAAACCTGAACCTGATTGAAATGATTTGGTAGGAACTTAAGAGAGCTATGCAGGAAAAATTATTGAATGACAAAATCAATCTCTAATTAGTTCTAAATATCATATCCTTATTGTATCTGGAGGTTTTTCTGCTCTGATTCTTAGCTCCTCTGAGCTTCATGTTGAGCAGCAGCTGCTCTGACTCTGATGCTTTTCTGCATCATTTCCACATCACTGTAGGTTTTCTGCAGAGACTGATGTTACGGTGGCTCGAGAAAGGAAAGAAAACTGCATTTACTGTTGGAATAATTGAATAAAGATTTGTCTTATAGTTTCTCCTATTTATTAACTTGACTATTTGATTATATAACTTTTCATAATGTATGTGTGAGTAAAGGATGTGTGAGTTTTGTCTGCAGGTTAAGGTCACAAAGTGGAGCTGAGCTTGCGAGAGAAGAAGCAGTCCAGTTGAGGAGGTCATAAAGAGGGGCTGATTGCACTGAACAAGAGGCCAGAGTTGACCCTGCAAAGTTGGAGGAGACTGTGGGAAAAATGTTGTTTAAAGATAAAGGATTTCATGACCTGTCTAAGATGCAGTTGTTGTTTTCCCCCATCCTTTAGAGAACAATGTTTTTGTAAACTAGGGACCCTCGAAAGACAATAAAAAGAGGAGGCGGACAGATGCTGTTCAGAGCGGTGCGAGATCTGTAACTGAGCATATCTTGACCGTTTCTCCTCGCAAAGCGAGTAAAAGGAACTAATACTTTGTCTCTCTTTTCTTTTTGTGTTGTTATAAGTAATTAATTTGGTCCTTCGAGAGCCGGATTCCAACTACGCCTGATGGTTCCAGCGGGTCGGTAGACTCCAGGAAAAGACCGTGCGCACGGCTGTTTTCAACAAGAAGACACACAGACCCTTTCCGGGACTGGATTTCGGCCCGCCCGCTGGAGTCTGACGGCTGACGGAACTCTGAGAGAGAGAGGAGAGGACAAAGTGGTGAGTTGAATCTGGATTTAAAACAAAAGTGTGACGAATGACTGGGGGTCATTGCGTAAAGGAAACAAACCCTGTAAACCTAGGCACTAACAGGTAACAGCAGTGCGCCGGAGTTCTGCTTAAAAGTATTAGTAAAAATACTGAAAATTCCGAGGTTATAGGGGACGACAGAGTCCTCTTAAGTATTAAGAAAGTAATACTAAAATTCCGTGTTTCCAGAACGGCGGAGTATGTGTTTAAGTATTTGAAACAACAAAAAAATACTAAGTAAAATCTGCGTTTAAGTATTTTAAACAACAAAAAAATACTAAGTAAAATCTGCGTTTAAGTATTTTAAACAACAAAAAAATACTAAGTAAAATCTGCGTTTAAGTATTTTAAACAACAAAAAATACTAAGTAAAATCCGCGTTTAAATGTGTGTATGTGAGAAATAAATGGAGGATTTAAACCACTAGGTTTTACCTCATACCAAAAACAGTGGGATTGTAAGTGACTAACTTTTGTGGAAGCAAAGGCAAGAATTCTCCACTCGAAAGAGTTGAAGTGAGAATTACCACAAAAGGAGATTTTTCTGTCACCCTACTGAACAGAATAATCCAGTATTTAGAATACCCTAGGTATTTATATGCTGGACCAAATTTAAATAAAAAAATGGGAAAAGGGTGATTTAAATACACTAAAATGAATAATAATGTAAAGATTGGAAATTTATGGAAGCACAGGATCAAATTAAAATATTAAAATTAAAATATTTAGATAAATGGATAACCACATATCATTATGATGGTCGTTTATACTCTAAAAAATTAGGTGATCTATAGGATGCAATAATTAAAAGTACATTAAAAATAAACGTGATTTAAGAAAAATGGACAAAGCAGTAATGTAGACGAGGATGTAGATTATTGCTTAAAAAGTAACTAAAAAGAGAGAAATGTGATGCAGGAGACAAGAATGGACGTTTTTGTGGAAAGCAGAAAAGGTCAGAGGGCTAAGAAGTAATTGTTGATAGACTTGCAAAGTAGAACAGCAGGACAGAAGAAAGGGAGTAAAAGAGCAGGTGGAAAGTTTTTGTTTTGTACCAAAGATCTGATGAGGTTTGACAGGATAAGATGGGCTAAAATGAGTCCGTTTGGTGAATAAATCCATCCCCACCATGGCTGTATGTTTTATTTGTGTTTATTTTTTATTATTATTGTTTTGAGATGCTGAAGGCTGTTAATACAGCGTGTCACGGAGGGTTCATGGCATGACATGGGTTTTTTCTGTGTAACCTTAGAAAATATTTTACTATTTTTAATAGCCAGAGTGAAAAAAAAAGAGGAATGACCTTTTGAAGAATATAGGATTAGACTGACAAAAGTGTTTAAAATACATAGTGGTCTACAAGAAGATGAAGCAAGGAGCTTATTGACAGCAGTTAAAAATAAATGCACTACATGCTAGTTCCAGGGATGCAATTAATACCTGAGTAAGGAGACATTTTATAGGGTTCCCCACAGCAAATCTAGAATACTATGTAAATCATGCCCTCCATGCAGAAAACGTTATGAAGGAAAAATAAATAAATAAATAAATAGGCAACACCTTTTTTCAGCAAGAAGAAGAAGAAGAGCAGATTTAAATATTAAAACAACAGAGGTAGAGAAAAAATTAGAGGCAGAGGACAAAAACCGCAGGGGTCAGAGAGGAGTGAGCAGAGGAGATTACAGACAAATACACATCAGGGTGTTGATGTTAAAAAAGGAGTAGGACCACCTTATTACCACTATTAACTGGATGTTCTGAATAAGCCACCCCTAGACGTAGGGACAGCTTTACTAACAGAAGGAAGAAATGTTATTACTCAACTATAAGATCAAATGAGACCAGATGATCTACATATTACCATGTGGTATAAAAATACTCCTGGACAAGATAAAATTTATGAAGAAGTATTAAATAAAGCAACCCCTATAAAAGTCATGGTAACTTATGTTTATACAGATAGAAAGAGTACGTCAGTTGCTAAAGTAGTGTTAGAGGAAGACACTAGGAAGCTCTGCAACATGTGGTCACCTCCGCAAATATCTTTATTCAAGGATAAAGAACTCAAGTAGCATGATATGAGTAGAATAGTGCAGAGGGGAAAAGATGTCACAGACTGGTTTGTAACAATAATGAATACAGAACCTAGTGCATCCACAGGATTAATTAGAAAATTACTATTCTGGAGAGTGACAGTGCAGGAAGGGATACATTTGCATACCAGACTACCTCAAGCCTACTGTGAAAGTCCAACTATATACGTTCAGGAAATGAGTGCAAGTATGGCCAAGTTTGACCCTCTAGGAGGTAGTCAGGGTTGATTATATGTTGATGATGTGCTACTAGCCTCTCCTAATGAGGAGACTTGTAAAAATGATACAATAGCATTATTAAAACATTTAGCAGAAGAAGGACACAAAGTTAGTAAAAAGAAACTTCAGTTGTGTAAAAATGAGGTTAAATACTTAGGTCATAATTTTAGCGCAGGGGACGCACAATTGTAGAAGAAAGAAAGACTGCAATATTACAAGTTCTAAAACCAGTAACAAAAAAGCAAATTATGTCCTTCCTTAGACTAACTAATTATTGTAGAAACTGGGTGCCAAATTATGCAGAAATAGTAACTCCATTAAACAAACTAATGTATGAGGAAGAGCTGAAAATGACGTCTGAACTGAAATGGAGAGTAGAAGCTGAAGAAGCATTTACCAACATAAAACAAGTTCTAGTTTCCAGTACTGCTTTAGCATTACCAGATTATAGTAAACAGTTTGTTCAGATGGTAGATTGCAAGGGACATTTTATGACTTCAGTTCTGGTTCAACAACATGGAGATAAAATGAAACCAATAGCCTATTTCTTTTCAAAACTAGATAGTGTTGCGTGTGTGCAACTATATTGTGTGAGAGTTGTAATTGCAGCCTAAAATGACAGTTGCAGTGCTGCAATAGTGTTGTTTCACCTTTTAACCTTAAGAGTTTCCCATGCAGTTTCAGCATTATTACTGCAGAATTAGGAAAAAAAAAAAAAAAGAAGAAACAAATTAGAAGTGATTTGCAGGATCACGAAATAGTTTATGTGAATGATTTCTCTAAAAAGATGAGAAGGAGAAAACACAAACAGGATATGTATTGGTGACAATGGATATAGTGTTAGAAAAGATGCAACAACAAAGCTCACTACAGGAGATAGCAATGTGGAAAAAACATGGAGCTGAATTAAAAGATGAAAACTATATTTGACCAGATAATAAACCTATCCTACCAAAGAACCTATAAATGGAAGCAATATTTGAGCCATCGTGTTTCATAATGTCTCAACAGGGGGGAATAGTAGGACAGATATATTAATATTATATAACATATTGATTAAATTCTAAACAATTCTTATTAAAAGATTTTGTAAAACATGTTAGCATGTGTAAACCATAATCCACAAGGGAATTTAAGACAACGAAGGGGACAATTTTCAAAACTAAGATACCCCTTTCAAACAATTCATATGGATTTTATTGAGTTAAACTACAGTGAAGGGAAAAAGTTCTGTTTAGTCATTATAGATGCATTTTCTAAACGGATAGAACTATTTCCAACTAAACATTACAAGCACGTCAGGGTTAACACCCTATGAAATGTTATGTGGAAGACCATACAGATTACCACAGTTCAAAAATAAGTGGGAGTTAGATGAAGAAGCTAACCTAGCTGATTATATGAGGAGTATGTTAGAAAAGCAACAGAAACAAATTCAAACTAATGAGGAATGTTTTATTTCCCAGCAAGAAAACCAACTAGTGGAACCAGGAGACTGGGTGTTAATGAGTGTAAAAAAGAAACATTGGTATTTCACCTAAGTGGGAGGACCCATATTAGTTATTATTAACCACTGCAAGGGCAGTAAAATAGCTGAGAGATCAACCTGGATTCACCTTACACATTGTAAAAAGATCATTTCGGTTGAAAGCTCCGTCAGGGGAAGTGATTTATAGACTGATAATAGGGTGGACCCAGACATTTAGAGTCTGGAGAGATCCGAAAATCAGTGAAGACAATTAAGACACTGGAACCACTTAGAGGAGTGAAAATTTCAGCCAAAATGATTTCTAGATGGATGAGCAATGCTTTCCGATGCTGGGTGGTTATATATATTTTTTTCTTATATTGATTTTTATTTTTCTGGTATTTCTGGAAACCAGTCAAGATGAATTAGAATGTAACAACATCTGTTATGAGTCATATGAAACAAGTAGCGCTAAATCAAGGTAGGTAAGATAACCTAACTATGTGCACTAAAGAAAATTTCTTATACTTATGGTATTCAAGTGTGCGTGAAATCTAATACAACAGCTGTTGTGCTGATCCCACTCATTAGCTTGACCAAATGAGGAAGGAAAGGGCAGGATTATAGAAGTTATAAATGGTACTTAACTAATGACAGAAGAGACACCTCATGGTCCACGATGGTAGCTGATGAAGGAAACAATTGGACACCAGAGTGGGGCACCACTGCTTATGCTAGTTATTAAAAGAAGTTGTTTAAGTTCCATAAAGCTGATAATGCAATCCAGGTAACAAAGCGAAGAGAGTGAAAATTATGTTAGGAGAGTTAACCATAGATGACTAAGTTCCAGGTTATTACAGGAGTATCAGGAACAAATAATAACTGGTTATTGATGGTAGAGCAAGAGGCTAACATGACTAAAAGAGATTGTGTTGTGTGTATGGGTTCCAGGCTTTTATTATAAATAATTCCAGCTGTGATACCACAACTCTGTGTGATGGAAGTAATGAATCAAACTAATCCTAATGAAATGTGTCAGCACAAGGATTCTGTTTTTTTTTTTCCTGTAATTAGAGCAGATAAGGATAAATCAGTTTTCCATAAGCGAGTCACCACTGGACACTATACATGTATAAATATGACAGAGAGAGGTAATAAATTGGGAAATCTCATTGCAGTATGGTGTATTACAATTGTAAAAGTAAATAAGTGTTTTAAACCAGTCTCTAGAGGAGACATTTGGTGGTGGTTGTTTGATTGATCACCTTCAAAAGTAACAGGACTCTGTGCTTGATTACTTTATGGTTATATCCTATGTTAGTAGATGAAGTAACAGATGGACTATTTAGTGTTAAATCCACATGATTGGTGTGATAGGAAGTGCAGAGAAGCAGCTTGGCAGACTGAGGGAGACTCTACATACATAGATGCTATAGATGAATATAAATTAACTGATCAAGTAGCTGCGAGATTTGAATCAAGTATCTGTTGGTGGTGTACGTTGAACAAAAACGTAGACAGGATCAACTATATTCACTACAATGTACAAAAACTAGGAAATTGGACACAAAGCGGGTTTGAACTGTCCATGACCGATTGGCTTCAACTTCCCTGATGGCATTCCAGAATAGAATTGCTTTGGACATGTTGTTAGCTGAAAAAGGAGAAGTTTGTGCTATTTTTGGAGAAAAATGTTGCACATTCATACCTAACAACACTGCTGCTGGCTGATGGCAGCCAAACGAAAGCCATAGAAGGTTTGAGATCTTTAAATGGCAAAATGAAGGAGCATTCTGGAGTAGACACCTCGATGTGGGACTCCTGGCTGGATATGTTTGGGAAGTATAAAAGTTTAGTATCATGAGTAATAATTTCCTTTGCAGTGTTTGCTAAAATTTTGACATTGTGTGGATATTGTTGAATGCCCTGCTTTTGTACTGTTAATCGTCTTATCACCACAGCTATTTCTCCTATGGAAAACAGAGTTACACAACTCTATCCGTTATTTAAACATCAGGATGATGAAGATGGCGAGGATGGTATTGACCACTTTTGCAGATCCATTTCTATATGATTCTGTGATTTAAATGTCAGTAAGTACCTCTGAGTATAATTGTCTTTGTATTCATGAAAATAATCTTACAGTTAAAAAATCTGACAGAAGTGGCTGTTAAGTGATATGAGAATATGAGCACATATATCACGTTAAGTGTTTGAATCGGACCAAAGTGCAGAAAAGAGCTTGGCAGCCGCATGATGAGTTAATCTTGAGGTTTTATTCCAAAACCGTCAAAAGCGTCACAAAAATCACTGCAGGTACATAACCGAGTTCAGAGCCAAAAACCTACATGAGTACTCAGTTCTCCAACGTAGCAAAACTGAACATCAACAAGGGTAGTGACGAGGAATAGTGACGGAGAAACCAGCGGGGAACAAAGAACACAGACCAACTAATATACAGGGAGAAACAAAGGCAGGTAATCACAGAAACTAAGAACAGGTGTGACAAGCTGACAGGGAGGCAGAGGGGACAGGTGGAACTAATAAACAATAAAGGAAAACATAAACCTAAACACAGTTAACACAAAAACACAAACCAAGTCCCAGGATGTCATATCATGACATAACCCCCCCGTTAAGGTCGGATCCCAGACGACCACTAGAAAAACACAAAGTCCAAAACACAAAAATACTCCAAACAGGGTGGGTGGAGGAGGCCTTGGAAGGTGGGCCAGAAACAAAAAACAACCCAACCAGGGTGGGCGGAGGGGGGCCTCGGAAGGAGGGCCAGAAACAAAAAAATAGAGTTCAGGCGGGCGACCAGGAGGTCGTCCCCAGCAGGCACAGAGTTCAGGCGGGCGACCAGGAGGTTGTCCCCAGCAGGCACAGAGTTCAGGCGGGCGACCGGACCTGTACCACAGAGTCGGCGGCGAAGCCGTGGAGGTCTGCGGCGATGTAGCCAGCGAAAAGGCCGACAATCCGGAGGTCTGCGGCGATGTAGCCAGCGAAGAGGCCGACGATCCGGAGGTCTGCGGCGACAGAGATGCAGGCGTCTAGGAAGCCCAGAGGCTTGGCAGCGGACGGCTGTGAGCCCAGAGGCTTGGCAGCGGACGGCTGTGAGCCCAGAGGCTTGGCAGCGGACGGCTGTGAGCCCAGAGGCTTGGCAGCGGACGGCTTTGAGCCCAGAGGCTTGGCAGCGGACGGCTGTGAGCCCAGAGGCTTGGCAGCGGACGGCTGTGAGCCCAGAGGCTTGGCAGCGGACGGCTTTGAGCCCAGAGGCTTGGCAGCGGACGGCTGTGAGCCCAGAGGCTTGGCAGCGGACGGCTGTGAGCCCAGAGGCTTGGCAGCGGACGGCTGTGAGCCCAGAGGCTTGGCAGCGGACGGCTGTGAGCCCAGAGGCTTGGCAGCGGACGGCTGTGAGCCCAGAGGCTTGGCAGCGGACGGCTGTGAGCCCAGAGGCTTGGCAGCGGACGGCTGTGAGTCCAGAGGCTTGGCAACGGACGGCTGTGAGTCCAGAGGCTTGGCAGCGGACGGCTGTGAGTCATAATCCTCGGAGCTCTGTGCTGCTCTAACGGCCACAAGAAGAGGGTCGAAGGGACCTCCAGCGGAGACAGGAGCTGGAGCGTCGAGCCATCCCTCGGCAATGAATTCGCCCTGTAGCACAGAGTGCACTAGATTCAGATCCTCTGGATGATCCATAAGATGACGCACAAAATGACAGCAACGTCTCTCCATGCAATCCTTTTTCATCTTTTTCAGCATGGCTTGAACCCAATTCAGGGCTGGAGGCTGCACCGGCGACTGGTGACCTGCAGAGGGTGCTGGGTGACCACCCACCAACTCCGGGGAAAGCAACTGCGTGGAAGCCATGGCGGATGGACCCTCCGTAGAAGGGTTGAAGGCGCCCATCCGAACCTCCCCAATGGCAACTGTTCCACGGCGACGACATCGTCCAGGGCGGGAGCCGAAACCAGCGGGGAATTCGGCCGCAGCAGGTGCCACTGCAGACGAGGATGGCTCCGCAGGAGCCGCTGCTAGCAATGATGGCTCCACAAGAGCCACTGCTGGCGATGATGGCTCCACAAGAGCCACTGCTGGCGATGATGGCTCCACAAGAACCACTGCTGACGTGGATGACTCCGTAGGAACCACTGCTGACGTGGATGGCTCCGGCGAAGCAGCTGTGAGCAGGGTGAGCTCAGCCGGGGCTGCTGCAGCTGGAGTGGAGCGCTTGCGGCGAGGGCGACAGCGGCGTGAAGAGGCGGGGGTTGCTGAGACTGTTGGAGGCAAACTGGAGCGGATCCGACCCGGTATGAAGGCTGGAGATACCGGCGTCGGTTGGCGTCCTCTAGCTTCCTCCATTTCCTGAAGCAGCATGGGTGAAGGTACAATTTCCACCTCTTCTCCATACATCCTCCTCAATTCCTCCTCCTGCTGTGTCGCCCACTTCTTCAGCTCTTCAGACTTATCTGCTTGGTCCTGGTACTGGCTGGTTTCTTCTATCACGTTAAGTGTTTGAATCAGACCAAAGTGCAGAGAAGAGCTTGGCAGCCGCATGATGAGTTAATCTTGAGGTTTTATTCCAAAACCGTCACAAAAATCACTGCAGGTACATAACCGAGTTCAGAGCCAAAAACCTACATGAGTACTCAGTTCTCCAACGTAGCAAAACTGAACATCAACAAGGGTAGTGACGAGGAATAGTGACGGAGAAACCAGCGGGGAACAAAGAACACAGACCAACTAATATACAGGGAGAAAACAAAGGCAGGTAATCACAGAAACTAAGAACAGGTGTGACAAGCTGACAGGGAGGCAGAGGGGACAGGTGGAACTAATAAACAATAAAGGAAAACATAAACCTAAACACAGTTAACACAAAAACACAAACCAAGTCCCAGGATGTCATATCATGACAACATATAAGACAAACAGGGGGGAAATGTTGGAATAATTGAATAAAGATTTGTCTTATAGTTTCTCCTATTTATTAACTTGACTATTTGATTATATAACTTTTCATAATGTATGTGTGAGTAAAGGATGTGTGAGTTTTGTCTGCAGGTTAAGGTCACAAAGTGGAGCTGAGCTTGCGAGAGAAGAAGCAGTCCAGTTGAGGAGGTCATAAAGAGGGGCTGATTGCACTGAACAAGAGGCCAGAGTTGACCCTGCAAAGTTGGAGGAGACTGTGGGAAAGATGTTGTTTAAAGATAAAGGAGTTTATGACCTGTCTAAGATGCAGTTGTTGTTTTCCCCCATCCTTTAGAGAACAATGTTTTTGTAAACTTGGGACCCCCGAAAGACAATAAAAAGAGGAGGCGGACAGATGCTGTTCAGAACGGTGCGAGATCTGTAACTGAGCATATCTTGACCGTTTCTCCTCGCAAAGCGAGCAAAAGGAACTAATACTTTGTCTTTCTTTTCTTTTTGTGTTGTTATAAGTATTGTTAGGTTGGTTAAACCTGACATTTACCACTTTCTTTTTGGGTGTAAGACTTGATATTATTTCTTTAATACTTACTAATTAAAAGTGATGGACGGAGTAGGAAACACATATGTACATGTTGCAATTATAGTTTTATAGATCACAAATTGTGACTGTACAGGAAAGAAAAAAAAGAAAAAAAGCCAGAAATGCTTCCCGTCGGGTTCTGAATGTTTCCTGCAGAGGTCCTAATGTTCTACACTTGTTTGGAAATATTATCACCTGGGTGCAAAGTGTTTGTTCCCCTCTGACCATGATAATGACTAACAGATTACCGGGCTGAGCCTTCATGAGTCTGTGGGTGGGGTCAGTGACCTATAAAAGCTCCTTTATTAGTTGATAATTTCTGTATGAGATCAGATCCTCACCTCTTGCAGATGAAACTCAGCTAATTAAACCCTTCCAGAGGTCTTCAAACGGAAAGCAGCGTGTTGTCTGTGTGTCTCTGTTTGTCTGCAGATGTGTGTGTGTATGTGTGTGTTTGAGCAACTGCAGACATCGGTTAATGCAGATTGTTGCCACTGTGAAGCACCAAATTCACGGTTGCACTGCATGAGCCAAAAGAGGCAGCTGTGCCTGACCTGCTGTGAGCTGCTGATCTGGGAGGCATCACCACAAAACCAGTAATAGAGACTGGATACAAGATGGCTTACACTGTATGTGTGTGTAGGGTGGTTATACAGTAGTGCTGACTGATTCTCTGTATGGGAGTTAATGATGGACTGTGTAAATGAGTGTTTTTAATTTGCTTCTGCTTAGCCAGCAGACAGAGCTGCTGCCTGTTTGAAAACACGATGATGAATGAGGGGCTACTGAATAAACACACACACTACACATCACAGGACAAACAAATGCTTATGTTTTTTTTGTTATTTTAAAATCCACCACTCTGTAAAAACGATTACACACAGAGGGCTTGAAATGTGGGGGTCAAATCCTATAAGACTGAAATGTATTAAAGTAAATGTATTTCAAAATTTAATTGCTTTAAGATTTAATATGAGATTGTGCAGAAAAGAACAAGAACAAATGGAAGCAAAATCTTAAAATTTCATTTTTAAAACATCACTTTCACAATAAATTCACCAAAAACTGTAACTAAACCGTAAGTTAAGCCGTGGAAGAAAACAAATTAATATTGAACCTTTGGACAAGAGTACTCAAGGAATTTTCACATATTAATGGTGAGAAGAAACTTGGTTCACATTGCAAGTGTCCATGTAGCCAACACAACAGTATAGTGGATTATAATGATATGACATATAAAGTAAAAATTCACTAACAACATAATAATAATCTACAGAGTTCTGCTCATATATCCAGTGGCATGTTGGCAGAGCAGGATGTTTTCAATAATGAGCAGGGACGTGCACAGATAGACATGAGGTGGTGCTAGAGCACCTGCCCTTTTATCCTATGGACAAAAAGTGCCCTCCTGAAATCTTTTTTTTTTTTTTTACAGTGTACAGTGAGGGGCCAAAGGTAAAATTTCTGAATTTAAAGGTCACGTTTTGAAATTTTGATCGACAACTACCTCCCCTCCCCCTTCGGCAACACACGTCCATGTCCCGCCTCGTGTGTCTCTTAGCGGAGACAGGCTGCGTGCAGAGCGGAGAGGTGGACGTGCGCTGGTGCAGCTTACCTCTTCTCTCCTCTCCTCCCCTCCACCGTCAAATAGAGCCCTGCCCTGCAGACAGGCAGGCTAACCATCCAGGAAACAAACAAAACGAATATACTTGCTTCCTAAACTTTGGATGAAAAAATTAAAACTTCACTTGCCACCTTTTTATCTAAACAGAACAGGCCAATAAATGGCATACCTTTACCAGATATGTCTTCTATGGCGCCAGGAGGATGTCTACAATTTAACTCTTAAATTAGAATACTCGTACTCGTACTCGTACTCATCGTCTTCCGCTTATCCGGGACCGGGTCGCGGGGGCAGCAGACTCAACAGAGACGCCCAGACGTCCCTCTCTCCAGACACCTCCTCCAGTTCCTCCAGTGGGAGCCCAAGGCGTTCCCAGGCCAGCCGAGAGACATAGTCCCTCCAGCGTGTCCTGGGCCGTCCCCTGGGACGTGCCTGGAACACCTCCCGAGGAAGGCGTCCAGGAGGCATCCGGTATAGATGCCCGAGCCACCTCAACTGGCTCCTCTCGATGTGGAGGAGCAGCGGCTCTACTCCGAGCCCCTCCCGGATGGCCGAGTTCCTCACCCTATCTCTAAGGGAGTGCCCGGCCACCCTACGGAGGAAGCTCATTTCAGCCGCTTGTATCCGGGATCTCGTTCTTTCGGTCATGACCCAAAGTTCATGGCCATAGGTGAGGGTAGGAACATAGACCGACCAGTAAATTGAGAGCTTTGCTTTTCGGCTCAGCTCTCTCTTCACCACAACGGACCGGCACAGCGCCCCCATTACTGTGGCAGCCGCACCGATCCGTCTGTCCATCTCCCGCTCCATTCTTCCCTCACTCGTGAACAAGACCCCGAGATACTTAAACTCCTCCACTTGAGGCAGGAACTCCCCTCCAACCTGAAGAGGACAAGCCACTCTTTTCCGGTCGAGTACCATGGCCTCGGACTTGGAGGAGCTGATCCTCATCCCAGCCACTTCACACTCGGCTGCGAACCACCACAGCGCATGCTGTAGGTCTTGGATAGGTCTGGATCTGCAAAAAGAAGAGACGAAATCCACTGGTCCCCAAACCCGACCCCCTCCGGCCCTTGGCTGCGTCTAGAAATCCTGTCCATAAAAGTTATGAACAGGACCGGTGACAAAGGGCAGCCCTGCCGGAGTCCAACATGCACTGGGAACAGGTCCGTCTTAGTGCCGGCAATGCGGACCAAACTCCTGCTCCGCTCGTACAGGGACCGGATGACCCCTAGTAAAGGGCCCCCGATTCCATACTCCTGGAGCACCCTCCACAGGGCATCACGAGGGACACAGTCGAATGCCTTCTCCAGGTCCACAAAACACATGTGAACCGGTTGGGCAAACTCCCATGAACCCTCGAGCACCCTGTAAAGGGTATAGAGCTGGTCCAGTGTCCCACGGCCGGGATGAAAACCACACTGCTCCTCCTGAAGCCGAGGTTCGACTATCGGTCGGACTCTCCTCTCCAATACCCTGGCATAGGCCTTACCAGGGAGGCTGAGGAGTGTGATCCCCCTGTAGTTGGAACACACCCTCCGGTCCCCCTTCTTATGAAGGGGGAACACCACCCCAGTCTGCCAGTCCAGAGGCACTATCCCCTACCGCCACGCAATGTTGAAGAGACGTGTCAACCATGACAGCCCAACAACATCCAGAGACTTGAGGTACTCAAGGCGGATCTCATGGTCCACTCGGACTCTATGTCTCCAACATCCCCCGGGATCTGGTCGAAGCTCCCCCGGAGGTGGAAGTTGAATACATCCCTGGCCGAGGGCTCTGCCAGGCGTTCCCAGCAGAACCTCACTATGCGCTTGGGCCTGCCAAGTCTGTCCGGCTTTCTCCTCCTCCAGCAGATCCAACTCACCACCAGGTGGTGATCAGTGGACAGCTCAGCCCCTCTCTTCACCCGAGTGTCCAAAACATGCGGCCGAAGATCTGATGATACGACAACAAAGTCGATCATCGACCTCCTGCCTAGGGTATCCTGGTGCCAAGTGCACTGATGGACACCCTTATGTTTGAACATGGTGTTCGTTATGGACAATCCGTGACTAGCACAGAAGTCCAATAACAAAACACCACTCGGATTCAGATTGGGGAGGCCATTCCTCCCGATCACGCCTCTCCAGGTGTCACTGTCGTTCCCCACGTGGGCGTGGAAGTCCCCCAGCAGAATAATGGAGTCCCCGGGAGGGGCACTATCCAGCACCCCCGACAGGGACGCCAAGAAGGCCGGGTACTCTGCACGGTCACTCGGCCCGTAGGCTGAAATGATAGTCAGAGACCTATCCCCAACCCGAAGGCGCAGGGATACGACCCTCTCATCCACTGGGGTAAACCCCAACACGGGACGGCTGAGCTGGGGGGCAACAAGCAAACCCACACCAGCCCGCCGCCTCTCCCCGTGGGCCACTCCAGAGTAGAAGAGAGTCCAACCCCTCTCAAGGAGATGGGTTCCAGAGCCCACGCTGTGCGTGGAGGCGAGCCCGACTATTTCTAGTCGATATCTCTCGACCTCCCGCACAAGCTCAGGCTCCTTCCCCCCCAGCGAGGTGACATTCCACGTCCCTAGAGCCAGCCTAAGCATCCGGGGATCGGGCCGCTGAGGTCTCCACCTTCGTCTGCCACCCAATCCTCTTTGCACCGGTCCCTCACGGTTCCCCCTGCAGGTGGTGGGCCCACCACCTGCAGAATAAATAAATAAATTCAAATCTATCTCATAGATGTACAGGGGTTGGACAATGAAACTGAAACACCTGTCATTTTAGTGTGGGAGGTTTCATGGCTGAAACATGTATTGTTCTCTGATGAGTCCACCTTTACTGTTTTCCCCACATCAGGGAGAGTTAAGGTGTGGAGAAGCCCCAAAGAAGCGTACCACCCAGACTGTTGCATGCCCAGAGTGAGGCATGGGGTTGGATCAGTGATTGTTTGGCCTGCCATTTCATGGCATTCCCTTGGCCCAATACTTGTGCTAGATGGGCGCGTCACTGCCAAGGACTACTGAACCATTCTTGAGGACCATGTGCATCCAATGGTTCAAACATTGTATCCTGAAGGCGGTGCTGTGTATCAGGATGACAATGCACCAATACACACAGCAAGACTGGTGAAAGATTGGTTTGATGAACATGAAAGTGAAGTTGAACATCTCCCATGGCCTGCACAGTCACCAGATCTAAATATTATTGAGCCACTTTGGGGTGTTTTGGAGGAGCGTGTCAGGAAACGTTTTCCTCCACCAGTATCACGTTGTGACCTGGCCACTATCCTGCAAGAAGAATGGCTTAAAATCCCTCTGACCACTGTGCAGGACTTGTATATGTCATTCCCACGACAAATTGATGCTGTATTGGCCGCAAGAGGAGGCCCTACACCATACTAATAAATTATTGTGGTCTAAAACCAGGTGTTTTAGTTTCATTGTCCAACCCCTGTACGTATTACATTTCCTATAATGGTCCCTGATGACTTCTGTTTGACTCATGTTTTTTTTATTTATTGCAAATACAGCCAAATGAGCTGGTTAACATTATTAAATGTGGGGCATCTAGGCTAAGTTGTATTTTCTACTTCTGTGTGTGTAAAAATGATGATGTGATCAGAGTATTTTATTTTCTAAATAGCAGACATCTTATCAGTTCTCAGGACTTGTAATTTCATTCATTTTTATTCTCTAAGAATATTTTTTGTCATAAATCACACTGGCTACATGCAGAAGTGTAGATGATTCTTCTTATGATGATATTCTCTGATGTTGGTTTCATTTTGACTATCAAGATTTTATAACTCATTTTCTGGGTATAGTTGATTTACGCTGTAGAATGGTCACTGGTTACTCACATTTCTGAAGATAACTCATTTAGTGTGACCTACCTGGTAAATTTGGCAGTGTAACCTGCTTTGCTACAACATAAGGTTATTTGGTGCAGAAGACATTTTGTGATAAAAGTACAGAATGATATAGTCAAGACAAACATGTTGTGCTCAGTGTGTAAAAAAAAAAAAAAAAAAAGAAGGATAACGTAAGTTTTAAATTTGACTCAGGAAGTTCAGGTTGTGAATCAGTAATCTAACTTTAAATCAATCAATGATAATTTTGTTGCCTTATTAATTTAAAGAATTTAGTAAAATGCATTCTTGTTTTGAGATTTTTTTCCTGGGTGGTCATTTCCCTACATCCCACAGGACAGTTTGTTTTGGGGGTGCTTAGTAATACATATAAATTATGTTCATGCTTTGCCTGTAATAAATCTCACACTACAAAGGCAACCAACAACTCCATGTGCCGCACAAGGTGGCCTTTTTTCCCCCTTGAGCACCTGCCCCCCAAAATGTCTGTGTACGCCACTGATAATGAGGTAGTATTTTCAATAGATTTAATGCAAGTAAATAATTCCTTGTGTAGCTAATAAATAATTTATTAGATTTCTCTAAAGAATAACACATATATATGGGATAAAAACTGAAAGAAATTAAAGTTGAGTTTCTAGACTTAGTTAATCACACATTGTGAAGTCTCAGGAGGCTGTAAAATGTAAATTAATGAAATACCATGAACACCTATACACAGAGTTATTGCAACTATGGATGGAGTGGTTGTTGTTTCCTCTAAAAGATCTCCTAACACCACACATGAAGAATTGGAGAACAAATGAAGTTAATGTCTTTTTGGATTGTTCATTTCTTAAGTCTATAGCTGTGAGTATTTACTTCTCCCTTCTCCTTCAGTTTCAAATTCCTCTCTGACCTCCGATTAATCTCAGTTTGCCATCAATGCTCTATCCCCTCCACATTTGTCATATTTCGAATATTAAATTTCACTGTGGTTTTATATTTCTTTCCATCAAATCCATTTAGATCCAACACTTAATATCAGCAGCTCATCAATTCTTAATGTCATCAAATCTAAACAGAAACTTCAGGTAGAAGACTCTGGTTTCAGCTGGAGAGAAATGGACACTGATGTTTGGAAATGTATCATCATCGTTATCATTTGTGTCACGAAGATTAAACTCCGTCATGCAGAGTGATTTCTCTTCTTCCTCCTTCTGGTCCTCACATTACTGCCATCTCAGTGTTTCATTTATTTTGCATCCTCATCCTCTTGAACTCCCCTTGGAGACAAAAACACCCCACACTACACATCATCTTCAACAGGTCAGGTAGTACATTTAAGTATTAATGTGACACTGACTGAAAATAAAGCAGCGACCAAGTGACTTATTGTATTATTGGGGCAGATCCAATAACCAGAGGTGGGCTGATAAAGACTGGTTCTGTCGGGCTCTGGGAGATTCAGTTTGTTTTTTGCCTGCTGTTTACATTGCTTTACCCCTAGATGCAGCCTGAGCTCCAGGGGTGAGAGGGAGACAGGTGTTTGCAATCTTCGTCATTTGGAGGCGTATAAGAGAGCAGTCTGCCAACGCTTGAGTGATTGCCAAATGTGGTAACGAATACCGGCCCAAAACTATAGGTTTTCAACCTTTCAAAAACTATAGTTAATTTCTCTTTGTTTCTTTGTTCCTCTCTAGGCGCTGCTTCCAGTCCAGCTCTGGTTCAGCTGTTTCCTCCTCTGACTCAATTCCCAAGCCTCAAGATCTCAAGAAAGCCTTTGGATTCCATTCCAGCTGGCAGCCACTAGCTTTCCTACCTCCAAACCTCAAGCCAAGCGAGCCCTGTCCACCCTCCAACGTGTCTCACCTCCAAGCTCGGCATCTAAAATCCACTTCCGCAGTGAGTGTGCTGTTTCCAGAGAAACCCCACCACTGCACACTGACTGATGGATCAAGAAGGAAAATTATTCCAGGCAAATCTCCATGCTCATCTTCAGGCCCCACTTCAAACCCTCCTTGCAAGATCTTCCATCCAAACTAAGTAAGCCTGAATATTTGTTTCTTTTTATTTTTGCCATGAAACTTACCTGACCTCCTCCCCAAACAGTGGGTGTGTTTCCAGTCCCAGTTCCAGTTCACATTCTCCATCTGTGAAAATAAAACTCATTTAACTTTTTTTCTGCCTCTTAAGTGTTTTCTGCATGTGGTTCAAATCTGTGAACAAAACGATGATAGAACACTCAGGCCAATCTGACCCAGTAGAGATTCTCAGGAGGACTATTTCAGAACACAGCCTCCAGATTCAGTCCCATGATTCAACCCTCCAGGCACTCTTTGAACAACAAAAGCAAACAAACCAACAACTTGATCAGATTGCGTCTCTCCAGCAGCATACACAACTTCCCAAGGCCTCCGCCACTCTAGATGGCGCTACAGGGCCTCCAGTATCTCAGCAACTTCCTTATGGACGAGACATAACTTCCCCTAACCCCGAAAGATTTCTGTAGAGGTTGGTAATTGTCGAGGTTTCCTACTTCAATGTTCTCTGGTCTTCAACCGCTCACCACAGTCATTTCCACATGGCGATGTCAAAATATCTTACATCTTAGGATTGTTGACAGGGAAAGCACTCCGCTGGGCAGAAGCCAGATTATCTGACTGCAATCAGTTTGGCTGCTCCTATGAGTTTATTCAAGAGTTTAAATTAACTTTTGGCACTAAAACCGACCCGACCAACATTGCTCGCTGCATGTGGGCGCTAAAACAGCAGAATAGACCTCTAACTGAATTCTGCATTGAATTTGGTACCTTGGCTACAGCTTCTGTTGGGATTCAAACACCCTCAAAGCAGTGTTTTTTTCAGTCCCTAGATGAAACATTAAAGGATGAATTAGCATGTTGGATGAGCCGAAAGAACCGAATGACTTCATTGCCTGAGCGATTCGGATTGATAACTGGATGAGGGACAGAAGGAGGTCCCGTCCTGAAAAAGCTGCTATGAGATCACAAATAGGATCTGACCCCCCACCTCAACACCCACAATCACTACCTATCAGTCGTCCGGAACCTGAACCCATGCAATTGGGATGCACAAGACTCACCCCCGAAGAGTGACAGCGACACAGAAAATCTAACCAGTGTTTATATTGTGGTTCACCTAACCATTTCATCACACTCTGTCCCCTTCGGCCAAAAGAGAGGGTCCATCGGCCGTAAAGGGGAGGCCGGCGGACCAATCCCCTAGAACTTACGCCCCTACATTCACACTGCCTGCTACCCGGCTCTGTAACCAAGAAGCTCTTAGTTTATCTGCTCTCATTGATTCGGGGTGTGAGAAAACTTTAATCGACTAATCTCTGGTTCAACAAGCACAAATTGAGGTTGAACCTCTTCACCTCCACATCAAGTCCTGGCTCTGGATGGGAAGACACTAACCCACATAACGCAGTGTACCAAAACTTTAGAGCTCGTCCTCTCAGGCAATCACAGAGAGCACATTTCATTTTTTGTTTTCCTATCTGCCAGAGTTCTTTAGTCCTGGGTTTTCCTGGCTCCAAATCCACAATCCACATCTCAACTGGTCAGAATTGCGAACAAATTCCTGGTCCACTAAATGTGTCTCCTCTTGTTTACAGTCTGCAGTCTCCCCTAAGTCACCTCTTGTGGATGCTGAGGAAGCCGAACCCCCTGATCTGACTCAGGCTCCTGGCAAGTACCATGATTTGAAGCAGGTGTTTAGTAAGTCCAGAGCACTGTCCCTTCCACCTCATTGCCCGTATGACTGCGCAATTGATCTTCTTCCCGGGGCTCCTTTGCATTCAAGCAGGCTGTTTAACATTTCAGGACCAGAATGGCAGACAATGCAGAAATATATCTCTGACTCCTTGGCTGACGGAATCATCCGCCTATCCTCATCCCCTTTAGATGCAGGTTTCTTCTTCGTTTGAAAGAAAGATGGAATGTTACATCCCTGCATCGACTACAGAGGTTTGAATCAAATCAGTTAAGAATAAATACCCTCTACCTCTGTTGTCTTCTGCTTTTGAACCTGTTCAGGACTCCACAATCTTCACCAAATCAGACCTACGTAACACTTACCATCTTGTTCGAATCCGTCAGGGAGATAAATGGAAGCCTTCAAAACATTTCTGGGCCATTTTAAATACCTGGTGATGCCTTTTGGCCTCAGCAATGCCCCAGCTATTTTTCAGGCATTAGTAAATGACATTCTACGTGACTTCTTAAACATATTTGTTTTTGCCTACCTCGACGACATCCTCATCCATTCCAAGAATCTCACAGAACACCGACGTCATGTCTGTCTGGTCCTTCAGTGTCTCCTAGAGAATCAACTTTTCATAAAAGCAGAAAAATGTGAGTTCCACCAACACTCCGTCATTTTTTTCGGATTTATTTTCGAGGGTGGACAGGTTCGCTCTGATCCGGACAAAGTCAAGGCAGTTCTGGACTGGCCAGTTCCCGACTACTATAAGCAGCTACAACGCTTTCTGGGTTTTGCAAACTTTTACTGACGATTTATTAGAAATTACAGTAAAACTGCTGCTCCCCTAAATGCTTTAACCTCTACAAAGATTCAGTTCCAGTGGACTCCAGAGACCAATGCTGCTTTTGTCTCCATAAAGGAGAAGTTCTCTCAAGCACCCATCCTGATTCATCGTAATCCAGGCAAACAATTCATCCTAGAAGTGGATGCTTCTGATACAGGAGCGGGAGCAGTATTGTCTCAACGTTCCGACAAAGATGAACAACTTCATCCCTATGCATTGTTTTCCCGCAGACTGTCTAATGCGGAGGGAAACTATGACATGGGAGATAAGGAGCTGCTGGCCATAAAATTGGCCTTATAGGAGTGGGAGGGAGCTGGAGGGAGCTGAGCTGTACTGGTATGGACAGATCACAAAAATGTATCATACATTCAGTCTGCCAAATCTCTGAACTCTCGCCAGTCTCGTTGGTCTCTATTCTTCTCACGGTTCAATCTCTCCATCTCCTACAGACCTGGATCAAAGAATCAAAAGCCAGATGCCTTATCATGTCAATTATTCACGGACAATTCAGAGAAACAACCAGCATCCATACTGCCTCCCAGCTGTACAGTCGGTTCTCTTACCTGGGAGATTGAAAATATTGTGAATCAAGCACAATTTAACGAGCCTGATCCCGGAACTGGACCACCTAATCGGATCTTTGTTCCGTCTACCGTCCAAGCAAGTCTAATCCATTGGTTTCATTCTGCCAAGTTCCCGACCCACCCAGAGGCCAGTCGAACCATCGCTCTCATATCAAGGCGTTTTTGGTGGCCCACCATGCATAAAGACGTCAGAGAATACGTCAAAGCATGTACTATCTGTGCCAGAAATAAATCCACCAACCAACCTCCAGCAGGACTGCTCCAACCTCTCAAAATCCCTAAGTGCCCTTGGTCCCACATCACTCTAGACTTCGTCACAGGCCTTCCTGAGTCTAAAGGTATGACCACCATTCTAACCATTGTTTACCGTATTTCTAAAGCATGCCATCTCATTCCCCTCAGAAGACTCCCATCTGCTTTTCAAACGGCCCAACTGCTCGTCAAAAACGTTTTCCAATTACACGGAATTCCCCAGGACATCCTTTCGGACTGCACTCCCCAGTTCATCTCCCAGCTCTTGATGCCAAAGTGTCTCTCACCTCGGGTTACCATCCCCAGTCTAACGGAAAAACTCTCACACACACACACACACACACACACACACACACACACACCTATACCCGCTTGGACGAAAGGGGACAGTTACACGTAGCTTGCTTTATTGACTGCAAATAGCCCAAGGAACAATCAATGTGGAAATCAGTAAGTTTGGATGTCAAAACACCATTTACAAAAAACAAAAGAAAAAAAAAAAACCTTTTGTGGTGCTTGCAGCAACTGCCTAATAAGAACAAAAACTTCCCCAAAAACAAGAATAAAAAAATCTATAAACTAAAAATACAAGTGGGATGTCAATAAAGAAAGATGGCTCTAAGCATTGTTAAACAAACATCTTCCCTACAGGTGCCTGTGTTAATTTAACAGAAAGTGCTTCTGTTGTCGGAGCCTTCAATAAATAATCTTTGAGAGAATCTAAAAGTTCAATCAGACAAAAACTTCCGTAGGAGAAATATTAAAACACTAAAGAACTAAAACACTTTTAGGGGGGGAAACAAATTGAAAGAAATTACTGTTTCAGAGGAGAAGAAGCAGAAAGTTAAGGCAGAGGGAGATTCTTTCTCATATCTAAACTCTTCCTGCAGCAGCACACATCACAGGAATTACAGCCGAAAGTGGTGGCACATGTACTCTCATAAGTCTCTCTTACTTTTCTTTGCTGTGTACGGTTTAACCCACTTTCTTAGCTTTCCTAACTTATCCATGAAATTGTAAGGATAAGAACCCAGACATTAGAAAGGTCAAACATGGCTGATCTGAGACGTTCCTTAAACTAAATGTGTCTGTACATGAACTGAGTGCTTCTACATGTCTTTGCTAAAGATTTTACCTTTCCCAGCCTTAACTCCTTTTAAAGAACTGTTGATTTATGAGCTAAAAAATCGTTTTCAGCTGCACACACAGTAAAAGGTGAACCCCACAGTAAACCTTCCATAATACATGATCATTTTTAGGTGGAACATAAAGTATGGAAACCACCATGGGAATTTCTTTCTCTTAACCTTATGGGCTCTTTGGTATGTATTTAGAGAGATAAAATATAGAAGGGCTAAAACACAATACATTTTGTTGAGAACATTTCAGTTTACTATAATCTGGTCTTCCACAGTTCACGGTATTTGGATAATCCAGATATTGTGTGATTTTCTATTTTTTTTAAAAATGTGCCATTTGTAAGCTGGAAAATGCATAATATTGTTCTTTTTGAACAATATATATTATTTGCTCAATTAGAGGAAGTAAAATATGTCAGTTGGCATATTTTTCTTGGCTTCAAGAGTTAAAACCAAATATTAACATAAAGTCGGATAATGTTTTTACCTGATAAGTTATATAAAACTTTCCTGGTTTTAGGTCATGTAGTATTACCAAAATGATCTCTGTTAGGTATTAATTAGTCAACTCAGAGGCAAGAACGATACAGAGTCAGTTTTACTTGTGGGTAGCTCACTTTGCAGTGGAGACTACAAAGTGTTGGCACCCCTCTCTCTTTATTTATACATGCTGGTTCACACACAGTTCAACAAACATTCAGGGGGTGTGTGTGCGTGGGGTCAGAAAGGTTAGGGTTCATGTGTCTTAATTATAAACAGAGAGGGAGTGGGCACTTGGTACGAACAGCCCCTAGATGTTGCTGATAGTAGCATAACTCACTCCTGTCCCCCATCTCCCTTTCTGTGGCATGTGGGAGGGAAAAGCACTTTGTCTAGACATGAGTGATAAACAATCCAAAAGTTTTCAAACCCTAACAATCTCCATTTACTAAAAGCCAGAATTGTGAGAGATTTTTGAGATAATGCTTATAACGTTTTTCTTAAAATTCAAAGGTTTACATGTAGTCATGTGAAAATATAAGGACACCACACATTTTGACATACATATATATATATATATATATATATATATATATGACTTTTCCACAGAACTATATATGTGGCTTTATATAGGATGTTCCAGTGATCCCAAACTGGAGTCTTTCAGTCAATGGGATCCTATGATGGATTTATGTTTGAGCTGTAAACCATAAATGACAAAATCAGCTTTTTATTTTTCCTGATATGTGTCACCTGCCCACTAGGTGTCCACATTTAATCAGTAACCACTCATCTTCCTGCCTGTACACCTGATCTCCATGATGTCTCCATTATTCATTAATACTACAACAAGGCAGCTGGTCTCTGCACCCATCTACTGATTCGTATGATTTCTTTCCTCTCACTCAGCACCTGTTCCTCGCTTTGGACTCTTAGGCTTGAAGAAACATAAATTAAGTTAAATCACAGCTGACAAGTCTGCATTATCTGCTTTGGGCCTGTCTGTGAGCCTGACCAAAGAGTCTCTCTTGTTAAAGAAAATCTATACTAAACTGAATGAAAGTAAACATCTGTTTGAAAATGTGTTGCTTCTATAAATTTTAGCAGGAGGACTTTATGTTTTTTCTTAGCTGCTCTATGGGGGAAAAGGAAGACAGCCCCTCTGATGTAGCATTCATTCTTCTCTAACAGTCGCCTGTTTTACTTGACAGTGAAACACATAAAACAGAATTTATTGGGGTGAAAACATGAAAAACTTTGAAAGTTTGGACTCCCTTCCATTACAACCTGAGCTCAAAGTGAGCTGAGAGTAGTTTTTGTCTGAATCAATTTGACCATCAGAAGTAAGTAAATGGAAGTGAAACATCAACATGTGGTCTTTCAGAGTCAGAGTAAAAAGGATAGATGTGACCTTGAGCCACAGTTATTCAAAAATTATTGTAGTCTGAACATGGTAACTTGATGTTAAAGCCTTTGCGTATTGACAGATAGTATTTTTTTTTCTGAAATATATAGAATTATTATATTTACTAAATTATTGCTCACTTCTCATCTCCTTCAATGCTAAAATGAACATATCACAAACATTTCAGACACAAAATAAAACAGCTTTTGGACCTGCGCTTCTCTAAAAGAAAAAAGGCACTACCGTATACGGATGAGGACATCATCTGGAGCCACAGAATGTGACAGGCTATTGTTGTAAACAAAAATCTGTTTTCTTGGCAGAAAAGATCTTTCTCATGGTAATATTTTGAATGAATGTGTACCACTTGTTGGCAACAAAGATAACGATGGAGTGAATACTCTAAAGGTCTATAGATACTCTACAAGACAGGAGAAATGTATTCTTTTACTTGAGGGGGCAAAAATCTGAACAATGTTATCTCTGACCAAGATACTTTACACTTCACAAGAAATCAAGTACAGAACTCTTGGGAAGTACGCAAAGTTTCCTCCTACTGCAGCATTTGTCTAGACCTATTCAATAAATTAGAATATTATGGAAAAGTTTCTCTATTTTAGTAACTCAAATTACTAAGTCAAACATATATAGATTAATTACTCTCAGACTGATGTTTTAAGGCCTTTATTTCCGTTAAATATGATGTTTTCCTCTTACAGGTAATAAAAACGACATTTAAAGTGGAACTAACCCCCATGGAAAAGTATAACTGCCCCCAGACAAAGTTTGAAAGTGCCAAATGTGGGTATGAGCCGAGGGGCTTAAGCTGGGTGTGGTCCAGAGGACAATGGAAAGTGTCAACTAGCTTAATCTGGTGTATTGAAGGTTAAGAGAGGCTTTACGGAGCCCAACAGGAATGAGCCTTATCAGTTACAGAGGTGTTTCTGAGTGAGATGATTTTATACCCGAACCAGGATCTGTGACATAAGCATGTACCAAGTTGTACTGTTTGAACCAATAGGAAAATTTAACTGCAGCAGCCACCGTTCATCCCAAACAGGGCTGCAGAGATGGTTTTTAGATTAAATATTGCAGAATTAAACAAATTTCCATTACATTTTAAAAAATAGCACAGTAACATAAAGATGGCACACTTAAGGACCAGTTTATACAGTTGATCTGCAAAAAATAATTGATTTGGGGTTTCGTTCCTCTTTAAGATTAGAATATTACATCAGACCAATAAAAGAAAAGCATTTTTAATACAGAAATGTGGGCTTAAATAAAAGTATGTTTAATACCTGCTTAGTGGTTATTTTCAAAAAGTGTATTTAATCTCACAAACGAGCTACATTGGAATGCATGTTGTAATTTATTAAATATGATTGTATAAGAGTTTTTAGACACCACAAAAAAAAGAACCCTGCCCAAAATATGTCACAAACATACTTTAACATCTCTCAAATCAGAGCTGCAAGAACAGACAGGGTTTAAATCAGCAGCCAGACCATCAAAGCAATCATGGGTGCTGTTTGTGAGCATTGACGCTCAATTAAGAAAATGAGCCCCATTTACTGTGGTTTTTAGCACTATGTCAGTACAAAATGTCTACTTTTGTCTCTAGATTGCTTTAAGTGTGTCAATAAAACCTTTCTCCAAATGTTTCTCTTGCATGGTTTTACTTATAATAATTAACATTACTGACTGGCGTTTCCTTTCATTCAAGATTCCTAATCAGTATTTTAACTCCTCCCATCTACTGCTTGTGCAGGATTAGCTTGAAGTGACATGGGAAAATATAACTGAAACTAATTTATATAACTTGAAGGGCTTTCACACAGTGCCCTCAGAAATTAATTTTGACAGCTGCATTACTGTGCATATAAACCCTTTCAAGTAAGTCACTGAAAGATCGAGTGGAGAAAAGTGACACTTTCAGCTTCTTTGATTCACTGCTTCAATGCGTACACAACCACTGTAGGGTTCTTTAATTTAAAATATTCTGATAACACAATTGTTCAGAGAAAAACGACTGCTGACCTATCTTTAAGCACATTAGAGTAACAATGCTGGTCTGAAACGGAGTAGAAATACTGTCTACCTTAAAATTACCTGAATTTTTAATTAGTTTCTGTCACAAGCACTCATTTACCACTGTGGTGAATTAAAGGAAGACTGGGCTCACCACAGAGAGCTTTAAAATTCCTGCGTTGGGTACTGGTCTGTTAAGTCTTAAAGCTTTTGTCTGAAACCACATTTCTCCCGACATGCTCCTGGTCACTAGGTACATCACCAGACCAACCTTTTCCTTAAAATCTCACATGGGAGATGGAGACTTTGCTGTCACTATCCAACATAGAGTACGTACTGAGAATCTGATTAAACTTAAAGTTAGTAGTAGTTAAGAGCTTTGTGTACAACTGACAATTATTTTCTGTCCAAATGATTATAACAGCCTACACTGAAACAGTAAGCCATTGTGTCTTTGTAAAGACTCATATTGGATTTCATTGAATTATTAGATGGAGCTGTAAAACTTTGTTTTATACCATTGTAGATCACTGATTCACATGCCACTACACTTTTAGCTTTGTGAGCTGTACTATCACCAGGAGATCACAGAAGCAGCTTTATAATGCAAATATCAAACCTGGAATAAACTCCAGATCTTTTTCCTGCCTAACAGATGAAAGCATAATGAGGAAACTGCCCGCACCTGTCTATTAAAGACCTTTCAAATCTGGTCTATAATTTTACAGGAGCCCCTGACAATCAAGTTAGCTGCAATTTCTAAACTTCAACTTGGATGTGAATGTTGTCAGGACGTGGTAATTGAGCCCACGACACAAAAAGAAGACTGAAGGAAATTAACCAGCTAACCAGCTCATAATGTTTTGGTAAAAAGCCAACTAAAATGTTTTAGTAAACTACTTTGATATCCTACATAACTCCAGTCCTGCTGTGAACAACAAATTTTCCTCCTTTCACATTACTGTATCAAAACTTTCAATCTATGATTCTTCACTGCTTAAAGGAAAGGGCTATTTTAATGTTCCTTGGTGGTCCTCTGTGGCAGGGATTCCTTAACTTTTTAGGCTGTAACCCCCGAAATAACAGTGCCAGAATGGCGACCCCCTACACTCTATATTTATTTATAAAATATTGAGTGAAATAATAATATTATAGTAATTTTTGAATGAATTTTTTTTTTTTAATGGAATTTGATTATTTAATTTCATCATATATTATTTAAAGTAACATTTTATGGTACATTTATTTACTTCATGGGACATTCACATTTATTTATTAAATATTTATTATTTATTTATTTAATTTTGGCCCTCCATACACCCAAACCATAGAACAGGGGTCCTATGGTATGTTTTTGCAGCACAAATAGATTTATCATAGTTGCTAACAAATACAGATGGTTACTGCAGTAAAAATGGAAGTGCAGTTTAATAATAAAAAAAAGCTGTTGGCATGAAAAAATGCTCGACTGGGAGTAAATGTAAGTATTTATGATTTATAAACGCGAAGTTGTCTGTTTACTACAGGAAATGTATCAGTTTGCAGATAATGAATAAGATGTATGAATCTGTGAATATTTGTTAGTGTATTTGTACGGAGGCTCAGTGAGGATGTGAGGAAGATGGTGAGTTAGTGTGTGAGCGTGTGTTTGTGTGTTGTGGAGCGGGACAGCGCTGGGCTGCATTTCAGCGATAAGCGATGATGAGCGAGTGCGGAGAGAGTGAGGTGGGGGTTGGGGGGAGCTGAAGTGTGACATCCAGCCAGGGGCTTTTTAGTGTCTGGGTGGGTCGGGGGAGGAGAGGGGGGCATCTCGACCCTTTCCACCCAACCACTCTCCATTTCTGAGTGGAAAAATGAGAGCTCCTGCATGGTGGCTGACTCTGCCTGATGCCTGGCAGCTCGTCCTCATCGTCACAGTCGCTCCCCGGGTACAACACTACCGAGGTCACAGAATCAAATCCGTCATCAGATACGCCTCTCGGCCTTCTCGGCGCTGGAATTGAACACCTCGTCTCCTCCAGATTGCGAAAGTCAACCCCGCCAGCTCCACGCGTGGCTGGGCTGTCGCTGGATGGATCCACCATTTGGGATTAAGGCGTTAACCTGCTTCCCGCTCGAAAGCCGAAGCTGAGCTGAGCTGACAGGCCGCAGGCTGGGGTTGGCCAGGCGTGCTGGCGCTCCGGACCACCGCCACCGTGTGGATATGGAGTCAAACAGATGGCCCCGTGTCATCGCTGTGGATGAGACACGGCCGAACAGGGCGACATCTGCGCTCCAGTGGGCAGCCGGACTGACCTGAGACCCGAGCGGAACGCTGCAGGGTTTCATAGTAATAAAGATTAGAAGTTGATCCTTTTCAGCAGAATGAGCAGAAACTAACTTTTTTAACACCACTGAGGTGTCAGACGTATTGAGTGGAAAGAAAAAATATTGCAAAAGAAAGTTGGGTGAAGAGAAGCCAGACATTAACCCAACTCCAATAAGAACGCTCATGTCCCCTATTTGTATGGCAAAAATGTAATATTTTTTTATAAACGTTTTACAGTATAGATTTCCTGTGAAAAAAAGATATTTGACCACAAGAAGGAAGAAAAACATAAACATCTGGCATCAGTATGCATATTCACATTAAAGGGGAGATATAAATTGGAAAAGGAAGGATTTAAAAGCTTGATATCAGTCAGATATGGTCTGTATAAAGTGGAACTGCAATGCTTTGGTTTGAATTTGTCATTGTTGTAGCTCCTCAGGCATTCATTTTACTTATTTTTGAAGCTTCCTTTTTGACCGTCTGGTCCCTTTAAATGCAAATAAGGCACTTCAAACCCCTCCAGGCTGGAGCCCTCCACTTCACCCCAATTTGTAATCCCATTATTAATGTTACTGATAATATTTTTACACAAACTACATACAATATACCTTTTAAAATGTTAATGCTACCACAATTTGAATGAATACAACTTTTAAACAAGATCCCAACATAGTTAACAAGTTAGCTAATGCTAGCATCAAGAGCATCACTGAATGCATTTGGATCATTTGTTTCCCAAGGCAAAAAGGGCAACCAGATTGCAAAACTGTTTGTTTACTATTGTTATTTAAAGCACACAATAAGGTGATGTCCTTAAAGAGCTAAAAGCGAGCACACAGCACTAACATTAGCAGGAGTCATGAAGCTGTGCTATCAAAACAACAGCAGGTAAGTTATATCAACACCTCAACAATCAAGCTTGCTGTCATTTTACCGTTATCTGCAGCTTACCTCTTTGCTCTGTCTGTCGCTTCCATAGACAGAAGGAACTGACCCCTGAGACAGACGGAGTCTTTCGGCTATTCCTTTTTCATACTGGCCGAGGCTGCTGAAACACTCCTCCCTGAAGTGCTTCGAGCAAACGAATAGGTCTTTCCCCACTGATATCGGCAGATTTCCATGAAAAATAAAATTGAACCAGGCACTCCGAAGAGGTTCTGATCCTGGGGGATGGTGTAATGACTGGTGTGGGTTAATATACCCGACAACAGAACATTTAGATTTTTCTGCTTGCTGCTTCGACATCCTTCAACTACAATACTACGAGAAACAAAATGGCGGTTTTGCTGGATTGGTTAGCCGGAAGTCCATGACCATCTATAAAAGAACAGAAAAAAAACAGAAAATACTGTGACTTAATAAAAAATGGAAAAATCTAAACAGACTTACCAAATAAGACAGAAAAAGCTTCTAAATATATCACAGGATCAGAAGTGACAAAATTCAAATTTTCTAGACTTTCTGAGACTCCCGATACACAAAAAATGTGTTTAAGAGCTAAAAAACTGTTTTTTTTGCATATGTCCCCTGTAAATTTAATTTCATCTTGTTTTTGTGCCCTGAACATTTAAAGGTAACTTCTTAGTACAAATGAGTCCAAATGGTGCTTTTTTCAGGAATATTTCTCCTATTTTCCTTCTTCTTTTCAGACAGCATTTTCTGTTTAGGTTGATTGATAATTCAATCTTTAATTAGCTGCTGCAGAGTAAATCAGAATGTTCTTACTGAAACGGAGGCAGTTATTTATGCATAGGATCATAATGGATTAGAGACTGCATTAATGAAGAGTTTCAATAAAAAAAGCAAAGAAAGAAAGAAAGAAAGATACAGAACAGAACAACAAGATTATTAAACCTGAAAAATAAAAACAAATGTATGTAATGTGGAAATATTAAGGAAACATATTTTATATATTGTTCTTGTTACCTTTGCTCCAGGGTCCAAAGACATTCCATGGAAAGATAGAAGGGATCTCTGGACCCTCCATCAAAGTGTCTTCCTTATCAGACACGAGCTAATAATCTTCAAAGAGAAGTTATTTGTCTGAGCAAAATCAACTCAATTCCTTCGATGTAGAGGAACAGAGGCTGCACTTTGAGCTCCAGATCTCAGAGCTCTTCTCCTTATCTCTAAGGAAGAGCCTGGCAGCCTAATTGGGGGATCTCATTTTAGCCACTTGTATCTAAGTTCACATTTTTTCTGGCACAATCCGTAAGTTAGGCTCAGAATGTAGAAGTTCAATCAGGAGCTGCAACTTAGCTCTTACACCATGACAGCCAAGACTAATGCCCTCACCCAGAATGCTTCAACTTCTTGAAGAAGGCGCACATATAATATAATATAATAATATAAAGTTGACAAATCAAAGCGATAGTAATTCGCAGTCAAATCTCTCATCTCTCGCTTCACAAAAGAAAACGTTCTGTTACAGACTCCTTCAAATTAAGAGCCTACATTCTGCGTTGAAATATACACGCAAGTGTCTGCCACAATATAATAAAACATGCCTCCTGGGCAGACACTAAGTTCAAAGTAGAGGCTACAGATAAGACCAAACATTCACATGTAATATTAAAAAACACCATCTCCTTCAGTCTGAAATTAAACCAGACTAAACACTTCCTGTTTTATGTGAATTAATATTACCAAACTATTTCTATTGGCTAGATTTTAGGGAGAAAGCTTATCTGTGTCATTATTCTTGCAATTAGGAAATATATTTGGTAATCCTTATTGAACAGCAAGGGTCTAGCCTAGTTTATTGTCTGTGAAGAAAATTAATTGTGTCTTTTTAGGCAGTGTAGGTAAATCTGGTTTCACCTGTATATCTACTTTCTGGTCTGGAAACACCATGGGATTTCCCAGAGTAAGCTCGAGAGTCTCGCTGGGGAGAGGGATATCTGGGTTTCCGTCCTGGTGTTCTTACCTATACTACCCATACCTAATGTATGGATGGAATATAAAATGTATACACATGTTGAAATGGATGACTTATCTCTACCTAGAATGACTAAGTATCTTGTAGATACTCCTTTAACCTAATTCAGCCACCATTCCCAGTCTACAAATCCTCTTCTGATCACAGAATGCTTATAAATATTTAGCTGTGTATTCACTATTTTGTTGTCCTTTTCATCAGTGACACGTATTGAAAACAAATAGTTCAAAATACTGTATAACATTAATGTCTTCTTAGTTAAATTAAGGCTTTCATATTCATTGGAAGTACAAGTAAAAAAAAAAAAAACATGCAAGTCACTGCTGACTGTATTTATTTCATCCTTGTATACATGGAAATTCTCAAATAAATATTGAAATACGCGTGATGTGAAGAGTCCCAAAAGCTTGGTTGACATTGATAAGTTTAACTACAGTAATTTACAGGTTGGTGAAGAGATGATTGAGCTTCACATCTGACTGAAGGCTGTTCTGCCTTCACGTCTTCTCTCAGCTCTGAGTTAAAAGGCTCCAGTTTGATCTGAAATGAACTCCATGTGTCTGATTATCTGCCCGACAGGGTGGAACTTTATTTTATTAACCCTGATTTCTGCAGGGAAGCTTCACTGCTTTCCACACATTTCAACTAAAACACTGGGAGCTTTCCTGTACAACCAGTCTCGGCTGACCTGTTCCACCAAGTCAGGTGGGCCTTCTTCTCTAATGTGCAGAAGTTGTCTACGACTTTACAATTGTGAAAGAAATTTTATAAGATCAGTATAAACTCTCATCCTTGTTCTGTTGTTCATTAAAGATTGGTTTAAGTGAGATATTTAGATCCATTTCACCCTCACTCTTCAATAAGATTCTAGAATATGCAAGGAACACTTTTTCCAGCTGAAGACCATGGATGTAGACTTGGAAGCTGCTTCACACTCAACTGTAGACTAATTCAATATGCTGGAAGGCAGAAAGAGCATCTCATCTCCAAAAAGCACCAATGAAATCTGAAGACCCCTAAACTGGGGATTCTGTCCATTAAAACTATGAACAACACCAGTGACAAAAGTCAACTCAATGTTCACTAGACTAATAAGTTGTACTTATTACTGACTTTGTAAATCAGCTCTCCATTGTTGCATAGATATTTGAATAACAGTTTGCCCACCAGTGTTCACACAGGAGGAAAAGCTTGGAGGTCATCGGTTTACATAGATCAGTCTACTGTACATATATAACAATGGATACAAACACATAACCTAAGAATAGGTCAAGCCCTTTTTAGTTAAACTAAAGTACTTTTTGAATAAAACGTCTTTAAACCTTTCTTTTCACTGACGTTTGGACATTTATTTTCACTCTTCAGAAAGAAAAAAAAGGCTTATGCCACTTTTATGTTTTTTTTTTTTTTTTTTTCAAAAACCAACCATGTTAACAATGTGAAATTACATGCAAAATACAAAAAAATACATTTTAAAAATATGTTTGAAGAAGGTTCAATACACTGCTAGATTTAAATTTCATTCATGTTACAGACAACATGGAGGTCCTAAGCAAATGATCCAGTTTAGAAGCAGGACAGTTTTACACATGGTAACTAAGTTGGAGTCCCCAAGTTTAAAATCCAGAAACCAACAATAAAAAAGAAAATAAAAAAGTTTGTTGGAACTTTGTTGAAAATGCATTGCTTCTCCTCTTTTGTCTGGCCTGCATTGGAAATGATAGCGAACAATTTTTGTTTTCTTTGGAGGAAACTCTTTACAGAAGCTGTACAGAACGTTTTCTTCCTGCTCTCATTATATACACAATATTTTCCAAATCGGACAGTTTTGGTCTTTGTGGGAGTCCAGCTCTGCACTTTTGGCAGTCTTATCTGTCAGTGTTTAAGTTCTTTGTGCTCTGCTGTGGCTTTGGTTTCCACTGAGTGCCCCTTCAGTGTAACACTGTAATACACAGCGTGAGCCTACAAACAGCACGGCTCTCTTTATTTCCTCTTCTAAAGCAGAGGAATCCTGAACTGCAACGTGACAAACAGAGCTTTTTAGTGTGCCATCTTAAAAATAAGTAAAAGTCTCAACATGAGTTAGAGTTTCACATGTTGGTTTAGCCATAAACAGGAGACTCCACGTGCAATGCCCTGTTTGCTTCAGATCTGTTTAAAACAGCTCCATCAAAGCAGGAATGTCTGCAACATATGAGAGGAAAAAATATAAAAAATCTGTGGTCACGCAAGAGCAAGAAATGCCAGATGGATGGCTATATTTAATGGGAATGTATCAGATTTAGATGCATTAACCTAGATTGTATTTAATTGTTTTTTAATTGGACATCTTTTGGAAATTGTGGTGAATAAAAATTGTAGACAAATGAATAAAAACTGGAAAAAGTAACAAGCAAACCTAAAGCAAACCCAACTCTAACTTCAGATTCTTAATGTCTTTGATCACTGCAGCAGGCTGCATGTTGGCTGGACTCCCTGAAGAAATGAAGGAGTAAAACAGCAGGAGGAAAGTTAGTGCAGCTGTGTTTAATTCGGCTGTTGGTATACATCATTCGGCCCAATGCTCCCAATTAAAGCCTGAAGGCAGATTGGTGCAGAGCTCTGCAGAGACTGACCTTTGAGTGACAAAGCCTTTGACTCTCATTAGCCAACCAAGCGGCTCGTACTAAACACAATCCGGCATCGATTTTGGATCTGACATGATCTCTCCTGCTTGCTTGTTATCTGTTGTGTTAGTTGCATATAGATGCATCATACGTCTTGGTTGAAGCTTCACCTAGTCTCCACAAATGAGTCATTTGAGGGCCTCTGTCCTGACCTTTCTGTTTCACTCATTTTTAACCTGAAAGAGGTAAGAATTTTGTGAATATATATGAGTAAGGCTGACTGAAAATGTAAACTTCCTGTTAATCGTTCATTTTGGGAAGTTTGATTTACATACTACACTTCCCGTGCCTTGCAAAAGTATTCACACTCCTTGAACTTTTTCAACTTTTTTTCACATTGCATCCACAACTTCAATGTGTTTGATTGAGATTTTATAAGGCGGACCAAAATAAAGTAGTTTTTAATTGTAAAGTCGAGGGAACATCAACTTCCATGTCTTGCCACATATTCTCTTAGGATTTAGTTCTGTAATTAGACTGGACCATTCTAACACATATATACAATTTGATCTAAATCATTCAAGCTGGAAGGTGAACATCTACCTGTTCTCAAGTCTTTTGCATCCTCTTGTTGGGACCACACAGCCATGGGTTTCAACACTAAAACTCCGGTACATACTTTCCTGGAACCTTTCAAAATGAAGTGCATTAACCTTCTTCCAGCACAGCCAGGAAAGGGGGTAACTGCGGACTTCCTGTGGCGCCAATACCCAAATAAAAGCCCCACTTTTCCACAAGTCTTTCTCTTCCATACGGCCTTCCAGAGGGACCGGTCAGGAGGGAACACAGCACGCTGAATGTCTTTTGCTGGCAAAAAGACATAAATTTAACTGGATCCAAGGACCGATCACCGATCATATGCAAAAGTTAAGTAGAATGAAATACTGTCTGTGTATCCGGTATTTTCATTCATGAACGGGGAAATTAAGGTGTAAGAGTTGCTTACATTTTCTCTTCAAGGCCCCACAGAAGCAAACGGGTTCGAGAGAAGCCGGTGGAGAAGCTGTTTCGACAAGCCGAGTCTGGAGGAAAGACTACGGCCCGCAAACGTGTTTACGGTAACGAACAGCTGGTCACCTTCTGATCGGGAGAAACTGAGGAAGTTAGCGGGAAGCTAACCTTTGTTCACAGAACGAACGCACCTTCGGATCGCAAGAAACTGAAGAAGTTAGCGGGAAGCTAACTCTTTGTTCACGACGGATATCTTCTTCAAACTTCGCCCTTGGACAACATTCCCTCAACAGGTTCAGAGGTTGGGTTTTGGGCAGATTAACAGATTGGTTTAGGATGAAACGTGGTGGATCTAAACGTTTTCATGTTATGAAGTTTGTTTTGTGGAACTCGGCTATCTTGGTGCTAGCATGCTACCTGTAGCACACAGGCCAGTTCGTGTTCTTTGTATGTTTTGAAGCTAAGATAAACTTTATTTAAAGGGTGGTTTTAACCAGAACATTGCTCATAACGCGCCGTCAGCGCTTATGCATTTTAACCCTGGTATTTTAAAGGTATGTGTTGATTCTGGCGCTAAGCTATCTCTAGCTTAGCACTTTAGCTAGCTTCTTTGTTAGCCCAACGGCCAGCCGGTAAGAACCCGTGTGCTAGCATTAAGGCTAGTCAACAGAAAGGTTGTTAGTTTTCAAGCTAGTGAATAATAGTCCCTGAACATCATTTGCTAGAGTTGATAACTAAGTAAACACCATTAAGCCCCATTTCTCCAGAAAGATTTGGCTCTTTTCCAAAATACCCAATAATATTTCTCCAAATATTATTTTAATAAATAAAGGCAGTTAATTAGACACTGTTGAGAATTAGTCATCCAGGAGGTTGGTTTTATTCAGCAGATCATTATTTAAAACATTATTTGATTAAAATAATATTTAATCTGATCTTGCATTGTAAAGGGTTGTCTAAATGTTGCTGATTATTTTCTAAGTTAGTTCCAAAAGTAACTTAACTTCACTCCCAGATTCTTCAAGATAATCCTTGGTTCTCAAACATAAACATTGCATGGTAATGTTGCATCACTCTTTTTGGTCATGATTTCTAATCATCTTTAATCAACTTGTTTATATTGTACATAGTCCATTAGTCTTCATTATTCTTTAATTCTGCTTGGTAGTTTAGTTGGATTGTTTTAGCATAGTAAAGAGTTTGTAGATTGAAATATGTTTGACTTTAAGTTGACTTATTTTTGTTAATAAATTATTGTATTTTAAGAAATTGTGTAAATTCATTCCATATGTGTGCAGAGTTTATGCTGTTCAATAATGCCAGAGCTCGTCTCACACCTTTCTATTCTGTCCTAATACCATCGCCTTAATGGGGCTGGTATTCACAGGACAATCCTTAACCCTTTATTTGGTAAAACATTAAAATATTAATATTAGAATATTAATATTAAATATTAAATAATATTCTCAGATTCATATTTACAACACTGACAAGTTTTCCATCCAGGTTGGCCCTGTGTTTACATCCATTCATCTTCCGTAATTTGCAGTATTAGTGTTCCGCCACACATTGCATTTTGCATGTAGGACGAAAACCTTGGAGCTGGGGGACACAGCTAGGGACACACATCACCATTTTCACAGTCTTTTTTTGAAATGACTTGGAGTTCACACTTAAGCTGTGGACACGCTACATAATTTCTTTGCCCCATTTTACCCTATCAGCAAAAGTCTGCATAAGTCTGCACTAGTTACAGACAGTCATGATGGTGAGTTAGCACAAAGAATCTGTTAGTGTAAAAACAAGATAAAGACTGCAAGTGTCTACTAATTACAGACGCAATGGCAAGCAAATGTAGCCAACAGACAATGAAAAATACAGGATTTGACCAAAGATTAGCAGCGAGCAAATAAAAAAAAAGGTTTTGTAAGCTTTATTTGTAAATATGCAACAGTAAGACCATAAATGCAAAAATAACAGTTGGCATAAAACAATCGATCAAGTAACTAATTACATTTCAGCCTCAGATTGAGCAGAGCACACAATAAAGAAGCAAACTCATAGATAACTCAGATATCACTGTAACATAAATAAAGACAGACCTTATTAAAAAAATGTCACTGTTAATAATAATGTCAATAGGTGTCAGGCAGATGCTAAGGGCTCAGGATTATGGAGGACCAATTCTGAAATATTTAAAAATACAGAAATAAATAAATGCTCAAATAAATAAGCATACAGTTAAATGCACAAAAAATACAGTAAATAAATAAATGTAGGCAGTAATTAAATTATACGATAAAACATAAACATATATCTCTTTTAGTTTATTTATTTATTCACCTTTGTAATAATTACCTTATTTATTTTTTATCCATTATAATTGTCAACTTTATTTACTAATTACTTATTTTTTATGTATTTATGTATGTGTATGTTTTAATATTTGCTGTCTGATTATTTTTTCCAACAAGCTCCTGCGCATGCAGCAGTCAAAGTTCAGGATAATGCAGCTTTGACCGCATGTCTTTCTTCAGTTACTTCAGTAACCACCAGGAGCTTACCACATGGACTAGAAACTTCTTATGGAGCCATTTCTTATTTATTTTTGTGACTGCTGGGAGATCCCAAGACAGTAAAAGCTCTCAGACAGTGTCCTGCTGTTCTCGAGTGAGTTCTTCAAGTTCAAGCTACAATCAGCATAGTATAAGTTATTAGTTTCCCCACAAAACCTTTTCACATTAATTGTTGCAAACCATTTTGATGACACGGTTGCCATTTCAGGGTCTCCATTGAGCAGAGCACAAATTATTGCACGACTTAATCCTGCGGTTGGTGGTCCATCTTGTGAAAAGGAGTGAACTAACGTCCTCCGTGCGGTTGCTCTCAACAAATGTCTCTCATGCTGCTGGAACAAGGTGGTCAGGTTCACCTTCAAAAAGCAGAGTCTTGCCTGTTCTTTCACTTTAATCTCTGCCTTTGTACCAACAAAGCTAGTTAATTACACTCTTAAATACAGTTAAAGGTTTATTCAGATAACATTTTAAGTAGCAAGCTTACCTAAATTTAGACTGAACCCAAACTGGAGTTTGGCTATTGTTGTCATAAAATATCGCAAAACTCCATCACCAACAGCAGCATCACCTCAAATGAAGAAATAACAAAACAGAACATTGAAACATTTTCACAACTAAGTGATATTAATTTTACAAGCAATTTTCACAACATTCAATTTTATATTTTCAGCCTCCAAGGGTACAATTTACTGTACATGCACATTCCTGTTGCTGTTTGTAAAATGAGAGGGGTGGATGTTGCCGGTCCTCCTCAGAGTCCCTTACATCTATCTTCATGTTCAGAGGTTTCCCAGAGACATGCTCCCTTACTGGGTAAAACCTTTGCAGCTTGAGATGGTTCTTCAATCAGCATCCAATATTAATAATAACAATAATAAACCAAACAAACTAATTTAGCATAATACACTCAAAGAAGATTAAGTACATTTTAAAAATGTAATATGAGAAATTTCTAATTAAATTATAGTGGAGTTAAAACATTCTGACTAAATGTTGGGAGGACAGTCTTTGGAGTTGCTTGCAGTTATAAAAAATATCCATCACAATGTACACTCAGCTGTTTGCTAATGATGGTTAGCTGAAGGCCCTAGCTGCTACTGGTGCTAAACCTAAAAGTAGCCATGGCAACCGTGAATTATTTCGGAATATTAAAAGAGCGAGAATGCATCAATATGTCCAGAGAGCAGTGTTTATCTATGACATTTATGTTTGAGCACCATTTATTGTTCATCTAGAGTCTGTTTCCTCTGCTCTTACCAGAGTTTAAGGGGCATTTCAGACAGGACGCAGTTTGCACTACGCTTGTAAGTTCAGCGCAAAGTTGACGTATCTTGAATTTTGACCGCGGCGTGCACTTTGCTCGGCACAGCGAAAAACTGCCCTTACGTGGCTTAAGCCATTGAAAATAATGGGTTTTAGAGCGCAGCAGCACGCGCACCGCATCCTGCGTCAGAACAGAGAGCGGTCTAAAATATTACAACTATGATGTTCTCCTCTAAGACTAGCCACCACAGTAATGCCACAAATCGCTCGCCAAGTGTTAAATTACCTTAAACTTATCTTTGAATAATGTTCAAACCATTTTGTATTAGCTAAATTACCATAAATTAGACAGACAACATGCCAGTAGAAAGCTTGCTAGCTAGCTTACAAGTAGCATTACTCCTCTAACCTTCCTCGGGTTCACCGCCACTGATACTGTAAAAAGTAATGTAAAACAACATTTTAGACCTTGTACTTGAAGCGTTGTAATTCCTCCAGTCCGTTAGCAGCTTCCCTTAAGAGGTCGGACTCCGAGCGCCGTCCTGCCGAGTTCGCCATTAGTTTTTAGTGGGGAAAGCCATGTGCATTGGAGCTACGCAGGCTAATGCTAACCAACCAATGGGCAGAGATTGACCCCTGAAGACACAGCCCCTCCTCGTTTGCATGAGGCAGAAATGCATACAGAAATGTAAAAAGGAGAGACAGGAATAAATAGCAAGGAAGAAATAAATAGAGTAAAAAAATACAAAGAAAGAAATAAACAGACAAAAAACATTAAAACATACACATAGATAAATACATAAAAAAATAGATAAAGTTGTAAAGTTGACAATGATAAGATAATTATTACAAAGGTGAATAAATAAAGTAACTTATTAAAAGACATATACGTTTATTGAGCATTTATTTCTGTATTTATTTTTTAAATATGTCAGCAATGGTCCTTCATACTAAATATACCTTTTAGATCTGGTGACAAGGGACTCTATGGTTTTGCCAGATCTAATTTGAAAAGGAGCATCAAAGAGGCTAAAGCAGACCACAGGAGGGAAAATTGGGGGGCACTACAAAGAATGGGACCCCTGGCGCTTGTGGCAGGGTTTTCAGCACTTAATAAACTTCAAGAGCTGCAGAGACCTAGCCAACAGTTCCAACAACAGTTTATCTGAGGAGCTCCATCTCTTTTTTCACATTTTGAGGTGACTGAGACTAGAGACTATACTCATATCACCACCACTCACAACTGCCAGGCCACTTACTGTAAGTATTGAGGATATCAGGTATTTCATGGTGTGAACCCCGGGAAGGCAGCTGGACCTGATGGCATTACAGGGAGAGTACTAAAGGACTGTGCTTAACAGCTGGCTTAAGTATTTACTTCTATTTTTACCTCTCCCTGTTGACTTATACTGTCTCAAAATGCTTAAAAACTGCCACTATTGTACCGGTCGGTCCCGAAGAAAAATGAGACAGGTAATGGACAGTTCGGGTGTCAGCCATCACACTTGTAAATGGATCAGAGCATTTCTAACTGACCAGTTATGGTCAGTCAGGTTGGAGTCCCATGCAACCCCCCCAGGGTTGCATACTGAGTCCTATGTTGTACACCTTGTACACCTATGACTGCATACCTGTCCATGACAACACCATCTTTGTGAATGTACTTTTTGAGGTCATTAAGAAAAGTTACAAGGTCCCAGAAGCTGCTACTGCTGTCTTTTAATAAAGGTCCTGTTAGAGCCATTATCGCTCACAACATTGTAGTGTGGTTTACAAGCTGAATTAATAAATTAAATAAATTATCTTTATTTTCTTGTAAGTATTTTTAATCTTCTGTTACCACCACCAACTTTAACCTTTAACGTTTCACAACTCACACGAGTTTCCACATGAGTTTAATTTGTTCAGTTGGCTTTAATGTAGTCTTTGATCCCTCAGCAGGTGCAGTTGTTAAGTGTATAATCCTTAATGTTTCAGGGTTATGCAATCTTTTGGAACAAGCCTGTTAGTGCACACTCCGAGTCTTTCCAAAATCTGTAAAAAAAAAAAAGAAAAAAGAAAGTTGTGTAAGTCCACAGGTTAACAAGCATGTTTCAACATATCATGGTTTTCTTTGAGCATTCATGCCACTCATCCATAAAGAGCAGATTTGTGAACTGTACAACATATTGCTCTATCTCTTTAAACCTTTGTACAAAAAACAAGGAGCCGGTATATAAACTTATTGGGCAAATATTGTTTTTTTTTATGCAAATCATGGTGACATCTTCTTTGTTTGACTTAATGTCCTTTAAAATCCTGGAAAAATGGTTACTTTCTACCAGCACTGGAATTAAGTTGCCCTTTGCATGCAGGGTCACTGCTGTATGACAATATTTTAGGCATGTCTCAAGTCCAAACTTTGTTAGTCTTATTAAAAGGAAACAAACATTATAACATATCCATTAGTCAGTGAACATCTAGCGAGGTCTGCTATGGGAAAAGCTGCCCACATGAAGAGCAGCAGAACAGATTTAGCTCAAAGGAAAAATCCGGAGAATAAGAATGAGTTTATCTCACAGTTGTACCAAACTGCTGTTACGCTAGATAAAGATGTTTCCAGGTGCTTGTGGTTCAGAAAGCCTTCAGGAAAAACAGATTTAATCCTGCTAAGAAAAGAAGAGCAGCCAGAGGCCAAACCCTTCAACAACACACACATACAAACACATGGCTGAATTCGAGTGCTGATTAGCTTTAATATTTAATGAGCAGTCCAACCTGCTGCTGCTGGAGTGCGTCCATCCGTTGGTGTTTTTCTCTGTTTCTGTAACACTTTTTTCTAAAAGGCCTCCTTCATCCGAGAGCAATTTTCAGAGGAAGTTCCTGATTTCCAATAAAAATATTTCTGATTCATAATTTTCCTAGATTAAACAGCTTTGATTCCACTGTTTCTACACTTGTTTTCTTTTTCCCATTATTTAGTTCACTTTATTTATATAGTGCCAATTTACAACATTTGTCATCTCAAGGTACTTTTGAAAAAAAAGGCATGTCAGTTCAATCATACAGACAGATTCCAACTAAAGTACATACATTGCAAATTGATCATATTTATGAAATAATACAATTAAGTTCATTTTCTTATTCAAACTGATTAAAACGTTTTATATCTAAAGAAACCCAGCAGATTGAATCGAGTCACTTACTTGGAGCATTCACTCCTCCTGTATAAGCATGTAGCGACAGTGGACAGTTAGTTACTTGCATCGGGTCGTTGACTTTGCAGCAATCCCTCATAGTGAGCATGCATGTGGCAACAGTGGAAAGGAATTCCCCTGGAAGAAACCTCCAGCAGAACCTCGAAAGTGTGAGCTGCCAGCTGCCACAACCAATTGGAGGTTAACTAAGACGGAGCATACACACAAAGAAAAAGAAACACAATAGCATTCCAGGAGAATGGAATCGGGGGCCCTTTATTAGGGATCATTTGGTCTCTGTACAAGCGGAGCAGGAGTTTGGTCCGCATTGCCGGCACTAAGTCGAACTTGTTCCCGGTGCATGTTGGACTCCTGCAGGACTGCCCTTTGTCACCCTGCGCCTTCGGATTGGGGATAGGTCTCTGACTGTCGTCTCGGCCTATGGGCCGAGCGGTAGTGCGGATTACCCGGCCTTCTTGGTGTCCCTGTCGGGGGTGCTGGATAGTGCCCCTCCCGAGGACTCCATTATTCTGCTGGGGGACTTCAACGCCCACGTGGGAAATGATAGTGACATCTGGAGAGGCGTGATCGGGAGGAATGGCCTCCCCGATCTGAATCCGAGTGGTGTTTTGTTATTGGACTCATGTGCTAGTCATGGATTGTCCATAATGAACACCATGTTCAAACATAAGGGTGTCCATCAGTGCTCTTGGCACCAGCACACCCTAGGCAGGAGGTCGATGATCGACTTTGTTGTTGTATCATCAGACCTTCGGCCGCATGTTTTGGACACTCGGGTGAAGAGAGGGGCTGAGCTGTCCACTGATCATCACCATCTATTGTCGATGCTGCTGCCCGTAGCTTCGGCCGTAAGGTCTGCGATGCCTGTCGCGACGGCAATCCCAGAACCGGTGGTGGACACCGGCAGTAAGGGATGCTGTTAAGCTGAAGAAGGAGTCCTATTGGCTGTGGTTGGCTTGTGGGACTCCTGAGGCAGCTGACGGGTACCGTGAGGCCAAGCATGCTGTGGCCCGGGAAGTGGCAGAGGCAAAAACTCGGGCCTGGGAGGAGTTCGGTGAGGCCATGGAGAAGGACTACCGGTTGGCCTCGAAGCGATTCTGGCAAACCGTCCGGCGCCTCAGGAGGGGGAAGCAGTGCTTCGCCAACACTGTTTATAGTGGGGGTGGGAGGCTGCTGATCTCGACTGAGGACATTATCGGGTGGTGGAAGGAGTACTTCGAGGATCTCCTCAATCCTGCCATCACGCATTCCGTGGTGGAAACAGAGGCTGGGGACTTGGGGTTAGACTCTTTCATCACCCAGGCTGAAGTCAACCGAGGTGGTCAAAAAGCTCCGTGGTGGCAAGGCTTCGGGGGTGGATGAGATCCACCCTGAGTACCTCAAATCTGTGGATGTTGTGGGGCTGTCATGGTTGACACGCCTCTTCAACATTGCGTGGCGGTCGGGGACAGTGCCTCTGGACTGGCAGACTGGGGTGGTGGTCCCCGTTCATAAGAAAGGGGACCGGAGGGTGTGTTCCAACTACAGGGGGATCACACTCCTCAGCCTCCCTGGTAAGGCCTACGCCAGGGTATTGGAGAGGAGAGTCCGGCCGATAGTCGAACCTCGGCTTCAGGAGGAGCAGTGTGGTTTTTGTCCCGGCCGTGGAACACTGGACCAGCTCTATACCCTCTACAGGTTGCTCGAGGGTTCATGGGAGTTTGCCCAACCGGTTCACATGTGTTTTGTGGACCTGGAGAAGGCATTCAACTGTGTCCCTCGTGATGCCCTGTGGGGGATGCTCCAGGAGTATGGAATCGGAGGCCCTTTATTAGGGGCCATCCGGTCCCTGTACGAGCGGAGCAGGAGTTTGGTCCGCATTGCCGGCACTAAGTCGGACCTGTTCCCGGTGCATGTTGGACTCCGGCAGGGCTGCCCTTTGTCACCGGTCCTGTTCATAACTTTTATGGACAGGATTTCTAGGCGCAGCCAAGTGCTGGAGTAGGTGTGGTTTGGGGACCAGTGGATTTCGTTTCTTCTTTTTGCAGATGACGTGGTCCTGCTGACCCCTCTAACCAAGACCTACAGCATGCGTTGGGGCGGTTCACAGCCGAGTGTGAAGCGGCTGGGATGAAGATCAGCCTCCTCCAAGTCCGAGGCCATGGTTCTCGACTGGAAAAGGGTGGCTTGCCCTCTTCAGGTTGGAGGTGAGTTCCTGCCTCAAGTGGAGGAGTTTAAGTATCTCGGGGTCTTGTTCACGAGTGAGGAAAGAATGAAGCTGGACATTGACTGATGGTGCGGCTGCCGCAGTTACGGGGGCACTGTGCTGGTCCATTGTGGTGAAGAAAGAGCTGAGCCGAAAAGCGAAACTCTCGATTTACCGGTTGGTCTACGTTCGTACCCTCACCTATGGCCATGAACTTTGGATCATGACCGAAATAATGAGATTCCGGTTTTGGGACCCCAGCCGTGGGGAACACATGAATGGCCAATAAGAACGTTTCTGGAACTTTCAAAATAAATCGCATTAACCTACTTTCAGCACAGCCAGAAACAGGGAATAACGGCGGACTTCCCGTGACATCACTGTCTGAATAACAAACTGACCTCCTCCACGCAGGTCACCAGAGGAACTGGACGGAGGGACACAAAACGCTAATGTCTCTTTGCTGGCAAACAGACATAACTCTTCATACTGGATCCAAGAGTGTCATATGATCATGCAATCATATGCACTAAGTTAAGTAGGAATGAATTGCTGTTTGTGTATCCGGTATTCATTCATGAACGTGGGTAATTAAGGTACAAGCATTGCTCGACTTCTCTCTCTGAGGTCTAAAGAAGCAAACTGTTCCAGAGAGTTCCCAGCAGAGACCCTGTTGCTACGACACCGAGTGGAGCAGTTTTCCCGGTCTGAAGGAAGGACAACGGGACCGCATCAACGTGGCTACAGCAGTAACATGCAGTATGGCCGGCCGGCAGAGCGACCCGCCCCACCCCACAGCTACGGAGGTTGGCTGCAGTTAACCCTTTGCTCACTGTGGATGGTTTCTTCAACTTCGTCGCCCCAGACACCTTTTCCTCAGCACGGTTCACGTAAGAGGTTGTGTTTTGGGCAGAGAGAAGTAGTTTAGAATGAAATAATCTAAACATTTTTCGTTTTATGACGTTTGGTTTTGTTTATGTTGAAAATTCAGCCATCTTAGTGCTAGCAGATTATCTGCTCAGCACGTGCTCTGTTTGTGTTCTGTGTTTTTTTTGTTGTTGTATTATTTAAGACAAATTTTATTTAAAAGGTGATTTTAAACACAGAAGATCAGCCATAACGCGCCGTCCACGTTTATGCATTTGAACCCTTTTATTAATGGTATTTTAAAGGTTTGTGTTTGATTCAGATGATAAGCTATGAGCTTCTTTTGTTAGCTCCAACCGCTAACAGCTAAGAACACGTGCTTGCCTTCTAAAGATCATTTACCCGAAAGGGTTGTTAGTTTTAAATCTAATAAAATAATATTTCCCTAAATATTATTTCACTAAACTTGATAAGTAAGTAACACAATTAAGCCCATTTCTCAAATATTTGGTTCTTATTCAAAATTATATTTCTTTAAATATTATTTTAATAAATAAAGGCAGCTAATTAAACACCGTTGATAATTAGTCATCCAGAAGTTTGATTTTATTCAGCAGATCATTCTTTAAAACATTATTTTATTAAAATAATATTTTATCTGATCTTGCATTGTGAATGGTTGTCTAAAGGTATACCAATTATTGCCTAAGTTAGTTCCTAGACTAACGTAACTTCAATTCCAGATTCTTCAAGATAATCCTTAGTTCTCAAACATAAATAACATTGCATGGTCTTTTGATCATGGTTTTCAACCATCTTTGATTCACTTGTTTATGTAGTAAATATGAATCTGAGAATATTATTTAATAATTAATATTAATATTTTATCAAATAATAGTTCGGTCTGTTAAGGGTTGTCCTGTGAATACCAGCCCAGTAAGGCGATGGTATTAGGACAGAATAGAAAGGTGTGAGACGAGCTCTGGCATTATTGAACAGCATAAACTCTGCACACATATGGAATGAATTCACACAATTTCTTAAAATACAAGAATTTATTAACAAAAATAAGTCAACTCAAAGTCAAACATGTTTCAATCAACAAACTCTTTACTATGCTAAAACAATCCAACTAAATTATCAAGCAGAATTAAAGAATAACGAAGACGAATGCACTATGTACAATATAACCAAGTTGATTAAAGATGATTGGAAATCATGACCAAAAAGAGTGATGCAACATTACCATGCAATGTTTATGTTTGAGAACCAAGGATTATCTTGAAGAATCTGGAAATGAAGTTAAGTTAGTCTTGGAACTAACTTAGGCAATAATCAGCAACATCTAGACAACCCTTCACAATGCAAGATCAGATAAAAAAAATATTACTTTAATAAAATAATGGTTTAAATAATAATCTGCTGAATAAAACCAACCTCCTGGATGACTAATTCTCAACAGTGTCTAATTAACTGCCTTTATTTATTAAAATAATATTTGAAGAAATATTATTGAGTATTTTGGAAAAGAACCAAATCTTTCTGGAGAAATGGGGCTTAATGGTGTTTACTTAGTTATCAAATCTAGTAAATGATGTTCAGGGACTATTATTCACTAGCTTGTAAACCAACAACCTTTCTTTTGAATAGTCTTTAGTAGCACACGTTCTCTACCGGTTAGCCGTTAAGCTAACAAAGAAGCGGATAGCTTAGCACCAGAATCAACACATACCTTTAAAATACCAGGATTAATGAAAGGGTTAAAATGCATAAGCGCGGACGGCGCGTTATGAGCAATGTTCTGGTTAAAACCACCCTTTAAATAAAGTTTATCTTAACTTTAAAACATACAAAGAACACAGAACCGGCACGTGCCGTAGCTAGCCTACTAGCACTAAGATAGCCAGGTTCCACAAAACAAAACTTCATAGAATGAAAACGTTCAGATTATTTCATCCTAACTGTTAATCTGCCCAAACCTAACTTCTGACCATGGTGAGGGAATGTTGTCCAAGGGCGAAGTTTGAAGAAGGTATCCACAGTCAACACGCGGTTAGTTCGGTAGCTAACCTCTCCGTTCGCTCTGTGAACAAAATCGTTAGCTCCGGAGAGCTGGCGGTTCGTCCTGTCCGCTGCGGTTTCCACCGTCTTCCTTCAGGGCTTCTCTCAAACACCGTTTGTGTCTGCGGGTCCTCGGAGAGACAGTCAGCAATGCTTGTACCTTAATTATCTCCATTCATGAATGAAAATACCGGATACACAGACAGCATTTCATTCTACTTAACTTTGCATATGATCGATGATTGTATTGCTTTGGATCCAGTTGAATTTATGTCTTTTTGCCAGCAAAAGACATCAGCGCACTTTGCTCCCTCCTATCCCGATGGTCATCGGTATGGAAGAGAAAGACTTGTGGAAAGGTGGGGGCTTATATGCGGGCAGTGTCATCGTGGGAAGTCCTCTGCTACCCCCCTTCCCCCTTCGGAGCTGTGCTTTTATTTGGGTAATGGCGCCACAGAAAGTCCGCAGTTATCCCCTTTCCTGGCTGTGCTGGAAGAAGGTTAATGCAATTTATTTTGAAAAGTTCCAGAAAAGTATGTACCAGAGTTTTAATGTTGAAATCCGTGGCTGTAGGTCCCAACATTTATATTGTACATAGCCCATTAGTCTTCCTTATTCTTTCATTCGGCTTTGTAGTTTAGTTGGATTGTTTTAGCATAGTAAAGAGTTTGTTGATTGAAATATGTTTGAGTTTGAGTTGACTTATTTTTGTTAATAAATTCTTGTATTTTAAAAAATTGTGTGAATTTATTCCGTGTGTGTACAGAGTTTTGCTGTTCAATAATATCAGAGCTTAGCTCATCCTTTTCAACTTTGTCCTAATACCACTGCATTATTGGGCTGGTATTCACAGGACAACCCTTAACAGACTGAAATATTATTTAATAAAATATTAAAGTATATATTCATATTCATAATCACAACACCAGATACAAGCGGCTGAAATGAGCTTCCTCCATAGGGTGGCTGGGCACTCCCTTAGAGATAGGGTGAGGAGTTCGGGCATCCAGGAGGCTCGGAGTAGAGTCGCTGCTCCTCCACATTGAGAGGAGCCAGTTGAGGTGGCTCCGGCATCTTTATCGGATGCCTCCTGGACGCCTTCCTCGGGAGATGTTCCAGGCACGACCCACCAGGAGTTCCAGGGGATGGCCCAGGACACGCTGGAAGGACTATGTCTCTCGGCTGGCCTGGGAACGCCTTGGGCTCCCCTCGGAGGAGCTGGAGGAGAGGTCTGGGGATAGGGATGTCTGGGTGTCTCTGCTGACTCTGCTGCCCCCGCAACCCGGTCCCGGATAAAGCAGAAGACGACGAGTACAAGTACAAGTACAATAGCTTAATGTTATGTCAGGTTTTAATTTCCAGCTCATTCATTCATGCATGCCATTTAACGTTTTAAAGTTAGTTTCATTACACTCACAAAATTAATGTGTTTCATTGGGATTTTATGTGATAGAATAGCACAAAGTATCATTCAGCAGCAAAGTGGAATGAAAATAATATGTGTTTACAAAAGGAAAAAAATTAAATGTGCTGTGCATTTATAGTTAACCTTATTTAATCAGACACTACTTATTACAATTCAGTAGAGTATGTTGACTTTAGATAGCGGAGCACCTGTGTCATTTAATCTCAGTATAAATACAGCTGTTCCCTGAAGGCATCAGAAGTTTGTTAAAGAACATTAGTAAACAATCAGCGTCATGAAGGGGCACAGCACACAGGTCAGAGATTAAACTGTGGAGAAGTTTAAAGCAGGGATAGACTATAAAACAATGTCCCAAGCTTTGAATTTGTCACAAAGCATTGTTCAATTTAACATCCAAACATGGAAAGGATTTCAATTCAATTCAATTCAAAGACACTTTATTGATCCCCGAGGGAAAATTAGAATTCCAGTACAACCCATCCAAACATACATCATGACACAAGACAATCGGGGGACGGGTCACCGAGGCTTTGCTGCCCACTCACAGGCGCTGCCCTTGCTAGATGAGAAAAGAGGCCACATTAGGTAAGTAGAGGGAAAAAAATCATTTTTCACACTTTATCCTTAGCAGGATACAGTTTGAGATTGCAAAAAACCTCAGCACAAAGAAGCAACAAGTTGACAAAACAACATCATGCCGGGAACAGTGAAGGTGGTGTGAGGGGTGCATATATATTCTAGAATTGTGCCGCTCAAGGTGGCAGCAGGTTGGAGTAGCTCTGTTACTTTTGATTCTGATTTATTCTTTTTTGGGAACTATTCCTCTTGTGGTGGATACAGTTGATTTTTTTTGGATGACTGTCCACTCCAGTGTCGGATGCTGTGCAGCTTGGAGGATTTTTCTTAATACTTTCTATTTTTGGACATTTGTTATGATGCATTACCATGGCAACGGGGTTGTTTCTTACAACCGGGAGCAGCTGATTAATATCTCAAAAGCTCAAATAATACTTTAGCTACAACCCCAAATCCCTGATGAGTTGAAAAGGAGACGCCGTGGATGCAGAGCAGGAGCTAAGAGAAGAGAGAGAAGGAGGAAGTTCAAACCATCTCTTCCGTCGATTTTGATGGGCAATATGAGATTGTTGGGAAACAAGTTGGATGAACTCCAAGCCCTACAAAGGACCCAGCCAGAGTACCGGGCATGCAGTATCATGTGTTTTACTGAGACATGGCTGCAGGATCATATCCCCGACTCCAGCGTTTCTCTGCTGGGCTTTTTAACCATACGAGCAGACAGAGATTTAAAGAGGAGTGGCAAATGTAAAGGAGGTGGACTGGCAGTACTTGTGAACAACAGATGGTGTAATCCAGGACATGTAACTGTGAAGTGTCATCTCTGCAGTCCAGATATTGAACTGTTGGCAGTAAGTTTTCATCCATATTATTTACCCAGAGAGTTCACCAGTGTTATTTTGGCAACAGTTTACATTCCACCTTCCGCTGTTGCTGACACTGCATGTGATGCCATCAGCTCAGTTGTTGCTAAGCTACAGACACAAAACCCCAATGCTTTTGTGGCAATTTCTGGTGATTTTAACCATGCTTCACTCTCTGCTACACTTCCAACGTTTCAACAATTTGTCAGCTGCTCTACCAGAGAAAACAAAATATTGGATTTGTTTTATGCAAATGTCAAGGACTCATACATCTCTACAGCAAGACCTCCTCTAGGCAAATCAGATCACAATCTTGTTTTTCTCTGCCCGAAATATAAGCCCCTTGTTCAGAGGCAACCTGTAATAAAGAGGACTGTGAGAAAATGGTCACAGGAAGCTGAAGAAGCTCTGCAAGGTTGCTTTGAGGGTACAGACTGGGATGCACTGTGCCAGCCACATGGAGAGAACATCAATGCCATGACTGAGTGTGTAACCGACTATATAAACTTCTGTGTGGATAACATCATCCCCACCAGAACCGTGAGATGCTTCCCCAATAACAAACCTTGGATCACCAATGACCTGAAGGACCTGCTTAACAAGAAAAAAAGAGCCTTCAGAGAGGGAGACAGAGAATTATTGAGGATTATACAGAAGCAACTTAAAGTCAAGATAAGAGACAGCAAGGAGGTGTACAAGAAGAAACTGGAGAGCAAGCTCCAGCAAAACAATATCAGAGATGTGTGGACAGGGATGAAGAAGATCACAGGCTTCAAGCAGAAGGATGATCAGACCAATGGAGGTCTGGACAGAGCCAATGAACTGAACACATTCTTCAATAGGTTCAGTTCAGAAACAAGCTTCGCATCATCCTCTCCTGCTCACAGCCAAACAGACATTCCATCTTCCTTTGACCCACAGGACCCACAGCTGTCCAGTAACACCTCACATTTTTTATCTTCCACCTCAGCCCTAGACCCTTCTGCTTCTACATGTTTGCCTTCAACCATATCAGAAGATGCTGATGCTTCCTTTGCTTCCCCCTTCCACCTGTGTGTCTCAAGAAGTCAGGTGAAGAGACAACTGGAGAGACTGAATAGGAATAAGGCTGCAGGTCCAGATCATGTCAGCCCTAGAGTCCTGAAGGCCTGTGCAGAGCAGCTCTGTGGGATTCTGCAGCACCTCTTCAACCTTAGCCTGGCCCAGAAGAAGGTTCCGGTGTTGTGGAAGACCTCCTGTCTTGTTCCGGTACCAAAGAAAACTCACCCATCAGTCCTCAATGACTATAGACCTATTGCCCTGACATCTCACATCATGAAGGTCCTAGAGAGACTCCTGTTGGCCCACCTGAGTAAGCACACAGGACCCCCTTCAGTTTGCTTATCGCTGTGGAGTTGGAGTTGAAGATGCCATCAAACACCTGCTTCAACAAACCCACTGTCATCTGGACAAAGCCAGTAGCACTGTGAGAATCATGTTCTTTGATTTCTCCAGTGCATTCCAGTGCATTTAATACAATCCAACCTGATTTGCTTTGTCAGAAACTCCAGAAGACTCAGGTGGAGGCCTCAACAATCTCCTGGATCAAAGACTACCTGACAAACAGACCACAGTTTGTGAGACTGAAGGGTTGTGCCTTCAGCCTTGAGAGTCTCACTGGTGCTTCTCAGTGGCGAAAACAGCCAAATTCCTGGTCTTTCGCCAGATCCGAGCGAACAACTTTCTCCAAGATTTATCCCATTTCACCCCTGAGTCCCGGAACCGCAACCTGCCTGCGATCCTGTGTAAGGATCACATCCAGTCTGCGATTCAGCTCACGTAACATCTCAGTCTGAGTGTTGATCGCTCTGAAGATCCCATCACACATACCAGGCAGCCTTACAATAGCCAGAACAGCTGCTGACATTCTCCGAATTTCTCGATATGCCAGTTAACCGCTGACTCCAAAAAGCAGAAATCCTGATATCAAACATCCAATTATATACACATCTTCCACGTCCTCGACTAACATTATCGACAAACACACAATCCTCCACTTCTGCCAGGAGTTCATCGTGTATCCGGTGAAAAATGTCCCATACGGGCAAGTGGGCTCTCCCGACCCCTGTCTTCTCATCGAGAAAATTTTATCAATTGCATTGAGAGACCAGCTGACCAAATCCATATTTTGGAAGAATTTGGAAGATGTGCAAAAAGAGGCTCCAAAAAAAAGACAAGACACAGAGCTGAAGCAGGGCAGATATGGGAGGGGTGCGGGAGACAGAGAAAAAGCGTCCTCCTCCACTGAGAGCAGGAAAAGAAAAAAAAAAGAAAAATTTGGCAGAATTGGAAACCTACACTCAATGACCGAGACCCTTATCACTTATCTGAATTCCTATTTGTTCATGCTTCAGGAAGAACCATGAGGTCCAATTCAGAACTGATGTTATTCATTTCAAGGTCTAAACCCAAATCCTAAGGTGGCAGGTCCTAGACTCAGGAAATCTAGATTTGTATGACAACTGGAATAGTTAAAATCTCTACTGAAGACACATTTTTAAGGAATGGGTTTTTGCATAAACTGACCTGAACATTTTTGTTTTAACAGCCTTAGTCTTTGTTGTGTTAGTTGTTTTAATTGTCTTATTGTACTGTTTTTCCATTTCACTTTTTATATGTTTGTTGAATCAGACATCTATTTTATTTATTTTAGTTTAAAAAGCAGTTTGGGCAGCATAAGTTGTTGAAAATGTGCAATATAAATTAACTTGTCCTTGTCTGACATCCACCTAAACTGACAGGCCAGGCAAGGAGATCATTAATAAGAGACTGACCCAAGAGGCCCCTGGTAACTCTGGGGAGCCACAGATCCACATCTCAGGACAATTATTAGTTGTGCACTATATGAAACATCCTTGTTTAGAAGAAAGGAGTTTTGTTCAAAATTTGCTACAAGCCATGTAGGGGAAACAGAAAACATGGAAAAAGGTGCTCTAGTCAAATAAAAACCAAAACTAAACCTTTTGGCCTACATTCAAAAATGGTTTAGCTTTAGATGGATATGCACGTGTTAGAATGGCCCTGTCAACGTCTTCTCCTGAAACCAATTTGTAAAATTACTGTTGACCCATGCCTTCCATCCAGTATGACTGAGCTTGAGCAATTTTGCTTATAATAATGGAGAATGATGTCAGTGTCCAGATGTGCAAAGTTGGTATATATTTCTCAAGAGTTACAGCTCTAAAAGCAGCAACAGGTGAATTTACAAAGTTTTGACTTAGGAGGCTGAATACATGCATGGGGCACTTTTAAAAATTCAATGTGCACACAATTCGAAAACCATGTGTCCATTTCTTTGTGTATAAAAACAGCATTAGAGATCTCATTAAAATAATTGAAGTTTGTGGTTGTAATATTACAGAATGTAAAAGGGGTACAGAGTCTTTTGCCAGCCAGTATGCTCTACTCTCATGTTGATTCATGTTTCAATGAACTCTGTAAGAAAACTTAACAGTCTACTGACATCCTTGAGTTTATATAACTATTGTGTTTTTCAGGAGGCTGTTATAGCCTTTGGCCTGTTTTTTAGTCTGTATTCTGCAGTGGCTTTTGTGCGCTTGAGAATTCAGACCCTCTGGTAATGTTCCTAGGTCAGTGTATTTCTGATCCTCCCTGTTGTTAGCTACAGTATTTTGGTTTAAAAACCGTTAAGGTCTGTTTTTCACCAAAACAGGTAACTATTATCCCTGTTGTTGTGTGACTTTGCAGTAATGCTGAATTTGACTGCTTTACCTCAGGATAGAGTCATAGCTTGTTCTTGTGCTGGATCCATTATGTCCAGGGTATTATATGTTGGAGCTGTTAGACTCTGGAAGATGTTTTTGAGTAATAAAACAAGGAAAACCAAACTAAAATGGTGTTTTTTTAATTACCAAAGCAATTGTTGTCTACTTGTCAACCTTTCGCTGGATTAAAAACGTAGTCCCTCTATTTAGAAAGCTGCCTCTGCTCTCCTGTAATTGTTTAGATCTAAACACTAGGCTCCTAAACAATTACTGGCCCATACTGAAATTCTGTTCATACTAAAATCTTTCATTTTCTTGTAAATGAACCACTGAACTTGTATGTAACTATTCGTTATGTTTTATCTTTCAGTCAGCTTTAATAAAAGGACACATTACAACTACAGTAGCCTTAAAAGGTACAGTAATAAGTGAATTTAATGAGGCTCTGGACAACCCTTTGCAACCCTTTTCATTTACCTTTCCAGTGCTGTTGACACCATGCAACATATGGTAATAAAGCAAAAATAAATTGACATTGGACTATCAGACCATGTTGTCAGTTGGTTTAAAGGGGACATATGCTTTGAAATCCTTCCGTTTAACACTCCTTTCAGTTGTGTTCTATATAAAGTGGAACTGCAATGCATCTGAATTACTTGTTATTGTACCTCAACAGGCTCCTCTTTACACCTGTTCTGTTGGGCATCTGACAGCAATTTGTTTTGGTGTAGTCTCTTTAAATCCTATCGAGGAACTTAACACACCACCCCCCCTCTAGGTCAAAGAACACTTCACTCCACCCCTTTTGTCCATTTTTCTAGTATGATAACAGAATTATTTAGCTACACAGGAACTATACAAAAATGGTATAAACAATGCAAAACTGTTTATTTAAAAAGGGACACTTCCTTAATGACCTGTTTATTTATTCAAAACACGCAGTTGGGCTTCTCTGGCTTCCTCCCACAGCCCAAAGACATGCCTGTTAGGTTAATTGGTATCTCTAAATTGCCCTTAGGTGTGTGAGTGAGTGTGTGCTTGGTTGTTTGTGTGTTGCCCTGCGATGGACTGGCGACCTGTCCAAGGTGTTCCCAGCCTCCCACCCATGGACTGCTGGAGATGGGCACCAGCTTCCCCGCGACCCACTATGGAAGAAGCGTTATAGAAAATGAGTGACTGACGCAGTTGGGCTATGTCCTCAAGGAGCTAAAAGCAGCACACAGCACTAACATAAGCAGAAGGCACTATGCTACTACTATCAAAACAATGGCCAGCACGTAGTATCAACACACAATAAATTGTTGTCTGAAGTAAAGTTTGTTGTCATTTTAGCGTTATTTGCAGCTTACCGCGTTGCTGCATCCATCGTTTCTATAAACAGAAGAAACTGACCCCTTAATCAGATGAAGTGTTTCGGCAAATCCTTCTTGATACTGGTGGAGGTTGCTTAAGGCACTCACCCTTCAATTCAATTCAATTCAAAAATACTTTATTAGTCCCAAAGGGAAATTAAATGTTGTTGTAGCTCATTATGAAGGTTTCTTCAAAGTAGATGGTGATGGCGGTGGGCAGGAAGGATCTCCTGTAGCACTCCATCTTACAGCACATCTGTGGGGGAAGTGGGGGAAAAAGGAATTTCCTCACCGATGTGGGTAGATTTCCGTGAAAAATAATGGAGAATAGTTCTTTAATTTGGATCTGGCCACTCCCACTCCCACTGTACCTGTATTTGGTTCCTTCCACAGATTGTTTGGATTAAAACCCAAATTTTGATTCCAATAACTTGGGGGAACTTTGAAGAAGACTGATGTAGGGACTAGAACACTAACAACAGCTTAAAGCATCTTTGGTAATTTCTTGTTTAAATTGTATACCCTTTGATATACTGCCTAATCAAAAAGTCAGTGAATGCAACATCTTAAAGTGTCAGGATGTGTTTTTTTTTTTTTGGAATGGACCCCAGAATTACAGACAGGAAGAAAGTAGTGTGGTGAATAGAAACGTTTTAAGCATTAAAAGTCATGAATGGAAGTAGCCATGGACAGGCACAGGCTTGGCATAGCATAACAGTCTTCACCTGTGAGGAGTGAATGAAACTGGCCAGTATAAATATGGCATGGTGTAGGTGAAAACAAGGAGGCTGATTAGCAAAAGCAGGTGGAATGAATAATGGCTAATCATACAGTGGCTGAGAGTGAAATCAAAAAAACATGACTGGAACTTAAACAGAAATGCAAGGACACAATCTAACCTAAGGAAATGTCTTACAGATAGAACTAAAATACACCACCAACAAAATAAGTAAGAAACTAAACCATAAGGAATTAACTTATAACACTCCACCTAGAAGGCATAAACAATAGTAACCAGAGGCTAGACCCAAAACAAAACTCATACATTTACAAATGAATGTATGAAGTCAGAATATGAACATAAAAACATGAGGAAACCTTTAAATTGATATGAAATTAATTTCCCTTAAAACGGTTTAAATTTACATTAAATGATATTCTCAGCGTTTTAGCACCATCCTGGTCAAAAACTGGTGATTTTAAACTTCTCTTATTCTTTGAACAGATCCACACATGTAGAGAAGCTGACTTTTCTCCATTTCCTTTTGTGAACTAAAAGCTCGAATGAAATCTTAAAGGAACTGAACATCAGAGAACCTTCTGACTTTGACTCCAGATATGATCTCTGTCAGTTGGGAAGTGATTATCTGCTCTCTCTCACTCAGTGTGACGCTTTCATGTGTTAATATCATGTTAATTCACTTTTAATATTCCAAATTCACTCAGATTTGCCTTCCAGTCTGTTCAGAGTTTAATTCAATTTTAAGAACAACGTGTTTGAACCGATGACCCTGCTCATCTACATGCATGCACACACATAGAAACTACAATTTGATCTGAACCAGATTAAACAGTGAAGCCGTGTGAAGACTTTAATCTGATTAATTTAATGTCAGAGAGGTTATATTAAGATTTACACAAAAACCGATCTCAGATTAGTCCTTTCTTCATTTGAGAGTTTTGCTTCTGTGCATATCAATGCATTAAAGTACAGTATCTAACAATGGACTTTGTATGAGAGATGGAACATAGAGAGCTCAGATCTTTCTTCAATTCTTTTCATTGTTATATATATATATATATATATATATATATATATATATATATATATATATATATATTGATTTGATATGAAAAGCTGCAAATTTGGAGCTCTGTACTAAAAATGTGTGTTATTGCTGGTTTCTGTCAGCTTCACCATGACAATAAGAATTTGTTGATGGATACAGTCAACTGTGTGAACTTTTCACATCGTTGTTGTTTTCACAAATGGTGCCCTCCAGCCTAAATGGCACCCTGGTGAAGATGTAGGCTATATAAAGCATATGAATTAATATTTTATTTTAGTGGCATAATCTTACACCAAACAGCACCAACCATCATCTAAAACATTATCAAAAAATAAAAACTTTCCTGTTCCATGGACCATAAATATGATGTGAGAAAAAGCCAGTTTCTGTTGAAGCCCCTCTTCAAAATGGGAAAGTCATGACAACCTGCCATTTAACTGAGGTAGATTTGTAATGTACATAGGTCACGAATCAGCTACAACAAAATTGATTTTAACTTACAAGTGTCCATATTTACAGTCAGAGAAATAATTTACACAGTGATGAGCACGATAAGGATTCTAATAGATGTCCAAAGCTCACTGTTAGAGCATCCATTAAAAGCACAAAGTCACTTTTTATATGTCAACAGGAGTGCTAGAAAAAAAAAAATGTTCTGTCCTACCATCTCAGATATAAACATGTGGACTAAGTATGGTGGAGTACTTGTGAGGCTGCCGGTCTGTTTCTCTTCCAAAGGGGCCCTGTGAATCTTGTTAAAGTATATGGTGTTGTGGAATTGTGAGAAAAACCAGGACATTTTAGTTACTAATCTGGTGAACTTTAATACTAAACTTAGAATGTGTCATCATTGGGTATTTCAACAGGATAATGATCCAAAACATACTGCCAAATCAACACAGAAATGATTCACCAAAAACTATATCAAACACCTTCCCTGGCCATCTAATTTACCAAACTTAAATCCAATAAAAAACCGTGTGGGGTGAGCTAAATAGAAACGAGCATTAGGGAGGACAGGGGGCTATTGACAATCCAAAGAAACTGTGCAAAGAGGAATGGTCTCCAACTTACCAGCCACATTTGCCATGTGTCTGTCATGGGTTTCTCTTATTATTTTTTAAAGTTTGGTTTGCGGCACTGGTGGCCTTTATTTTGTTATTTTCTTGAAAGTAGACTGATAGAAAATGAAGTGAAGGGGAAGGGGAAGACATGCAGCACAGGTCGCCATGGTTGGGGCTTGAACCAAGGGACAGCCGCGCAGATGGCCAAAGCCCCTCTATGCATGGATTGCACACTCTACCCCGGGGTGCAGCGTTGGGGCAGCGCTCCGCCCTGGATTTTTTATTATTATTGGTTCAGATCTTACCATATCTAACTTTCGTTTTGGTTTTCTTGGGCTTTTTCCTTTGCCACATTCAGAATTTAGTTTTAAATGCAGTTTTCTTCTGGTGCCTTCTCTCGGGTCCTCTATCCCAAACCACATTCTAGTAATGGGTAAATGAAGTGTGGATGTAACAATGAAACAGGTTGGTGTTAGCTACAATTCAAATGTCTTGTTCTACTATTTAAGCAAACTTTACTGCAGAAAGAACAAGTAAATCTGTTCATTGTACTCACATCCTCAAACAGTAGCGTTATTCAACGTCACCGTATTTCTTCTGTGCCTGTTCTACTGTCAGCTGTTCCCCTGTGTAGGTGTTTAATTTCACTCAAGTTCTTTGGTTTCTCTTCTCCTCACTTTCTGCCTATAAATAAAAATACAAGGCTCCTGCGGTCATCTGCAGATGGGTAATTGTTCCCTCAGGCCACAGCCTCAGGAGGGACAGCAGCAGAAACCTGTCCCGCCTCAATATATAGCTGTGCAGAAAGGAGACAGACAACTACAATTTACATAGGACACATTCATTAAATTTAGAGACCTGCTTTACAGATCATTTACTGCTTAGACAGTAGATGCTAAATGGTTTTATGTCAGCTGTAAACCTGCTAAACGACTGTGCAAACCTCTTGCTGTAAATCCAAGATTTGTCCTATAATTTAAATGATTAATAAAAAGGAATTGTACCTGTGATGAGCCTGCACGTGTTTATGTCTTATATGTAGGATAGGCTGTATGTAAGAGTGTCTGTGTAGTTATTGGGTGTTGAATCCCATCAGTGTCTGAAAAAATGAGAAACAATTAAAGGATGTTTCTTTCCTCTAAGCCAATTTGAATAGATAAAACCCCAGAATTAAATCTTGTTTATAGGAAAGAGCTGATAGTGTGAACAAGCCCATTCAGTGCAAACAGACTGTTACAGATGTATTGACATAACTGACTAAATGGAAACATACTGTGAGGGGTTGCTGAAGACCTCCACATCACCTTCTCAGATACACTTTCCCTCATTTTACCTTCTCTCTATCTTTTCTTTTGTCTTTCCAGCTGAGTTGCTCCTAATTGAATAGGGTGTGGGTTACAAGTCAACAGTCAGTAAGGTCCTGACTTCTGCAATAACTTAAAATATTTCGATTTTTAGAAGGATGTGTATGTTTGGCAAACAACTTTAAAAATGTCCTTTTATATTATATAATTGTCCTTGTGGTTTAGTGTTTAAACATTAAATGCTATGCCATTTCAGCCTAAAATAAAATAAAAATTAATTTCAAATGAAATGTGAATGAAATGCTGTTCTTGACTGCAACAAGAACATAGCAATGATAAAGGAATGGGAAGACAAAATCTTTTAAGTACATTCAGGGTTTGAGTTTTAGGTATGGACAAGACATAAAATGATGATATAGCAAATACATGTGAAAACTGGTAGTTTTGAAGATTACAATACAAGAGGCAGTGCCTAAAGTTTCTTGGTAGGGTTTATAGTCTTGAACTTTTTTGTAGGATCCACGGTATTAAACAAAAAAAGAAGGCAAAGTATAGCTTGCAAAGAAAGTGGTGCCAGTGGTTTAATATAGAAAATCCAAAAGTCATGAGTTACAGTTTATAGCTGTTCTATAGCTGGCTCCAAGGTAGACTGTATTCAGGATGTGGGGATTGTAGGCATCTGACATTAATGTGGTATGCGTATTTCCCTATACAAAATCTTCTGTAATTAGATACATAAGATGTAATCTGACGCAGTAACATATCTACAAGGGAAAATGTTGTTGGATTTGCTTTTTTAAATTTGTTGAATTTTGATATCTTCTCCTTCTGGCTGTTCCCTTAGGAGAGCAATACAGCAAATCATCTGCCTCTTTCTTACAATAGTTTGAAACTTGTCCTCTGTCACACCAACCCTCTGTTTGTCTTGCTTTACTTATATATGAATCTTCTACATGCTCTTCTTCCTTGGTAGATTCATGTTCAGCATTCTTTGTCAGATATATCCACTATCCCACCTCTGCACATGGCCAAACCATCTCAGCCACACCTCTCTAACATTGTCTATGTGGATTTCATTTCTCCATGTTCATCACTGCCGTGTCATTTTTTAAAATGAGAAAAAATCTTCCATTAACACCATTCTTACCCAACTTCTTCTCATCAGTTCTGTTCCCTTCACCTGCATGTCCATTGAATTCTGCTTCAACACATCACTTTAATTTACCCCAGAATTTGTCTCTCCCTTCTAACTGACATGAGAATATTCAAACACCACCTCTTCGATGTTTACCCTTAAATTCATCTTCTTAGTTGACACCATCTACACTTTCACAGGTCTATTCACATAGTGTTCTTTCAGTTTTTCCCATACTCCATTTGTAGTAACATGGCAGAACTACATCAGTCCACCTCCAGTGCTCCAGTGTTCCTGGCCTTGCTTCCTATCCAGTTGCTCTTCTGCACACTACTGTATATGTGTATCAAACAGTACAGAAAATAAATATCGGACACTGAAGAAAAGGATGTGCAAAAAGTCATAGAAAGCCACGAAACCAGTTAAAATCCATCACTATTTAGAAAGCATCCCTCCTGCTATTTGTAAAACATTATCAGCTGGTTTATGAAAAGGTTTCTTATCTCCAAAGTATTGTACAGAGTGTTATGACTAGTGAAAGCAAACAAGCTTTCATAAAAGAATCTTACTGTTGCAAAACATACTAATGGTTACAATGGTTATTTCTACATTTTTAAGCTTCTGAATGTTCCAGTGAGTGCCACTGGAGCACACCTTCCATTCTATTACTATGTACTGAGATCCTGTCCATCAACACCCCAAACAGGACCGGAGGACAGAGGAAAATCCTGGAAAGTCCTGGAGGAATCAAACCGTTGTGCAGAGAATCAGAACACAGTTCTCCCTTTAGTTATTGAAAACCCCCAGGATCTCTAGATCCACAAACCACATGTGAACTGAACCAAATTCCTTATTGGCTTCTGTCCACATATTTATGGTTAAGCTAGTTTAAATACAGACAAGATTCTACTCAGAGAACCACAAATACTAAACAGGCCATCAACAGGTTTGTGCCCAGGTTAATGTGAGTTTGCTTTACATTTCTTTTTACTTTAGTTTGTTATCAATACTACTATTGATTTCTGCAGGGAAACAGACATCGCATTGGCAACAAATCAGCTCAAGGATGCACATCAAACCTCAATAATTTCTCAAATGCACTTTGGAGATCATTGAAGATTTGATGAACCTCTTTAAAGTTTGTAGTTAATCATTCCTTTTAACCTCCTGTCTGCACCAAAATTGATACTACATTTCTTCAAGTCATTGAACATTTTTATCATCAAAATTATCATTAAATAAATCATTAAAAGAACAAAGCCTTTAAACCTAAGGGTGTCCTGGTTAAATGTTGCTCCCAACACCTCTGTGGTTCCTGTGTGGGTGGATTGTTAAATGGGGTGAAAACCACCCCTGAATAAGATGGTGATTCTGCAGATGTGTCCACAAAAGACTCCACAAAGTCCCATTTTGTTTGCAGCAAATTTTGCTTTATGTGCCGCCAGACAGGAACTCAGCGCTGCCGCAGCAGCTGTCGACGAGGCTTTCGTTTTAGCAGGAGGCCGGTAGGTTCCGGCTCACAGCGTATGGAGCACAGGGAGACACAAACAGATAAGATGAGGGGGATGTGTGTGTAAACAGAAGGCTGTAAACAAAGTAATGAAAAGTGACTAAACTCAACACTCGATTGCCAGCTGAATGTTGCTCCTTTCGGAGTCTCCAAGGAAATCTGTGAAAAGAAATGCTCCTAGCATCTTGTGTGTGTCTAAGACTTCTCTTGCGAAGTCTCCCGAGTTCTCCTCCTCCTGTACACCTTCCTAGGGAGGTGACATCGCCCTGATGCTGCTGAGCTTAGAAATAAATAAACTGAGGTTGCCACTGCTGTTGTTACTGATTCTTGGGTAGGATTGATCCCTGGCGAGATGTGGACTTTCTTCCATCTGCTCACTGCTAATTAACAGACAAGAGCTTCCCAGAAGAGAAACGTATGTCCCCACCAGTTTTCCTCCTCCTCCTCGGCTGCAGATCTGCAGGGAGACAACACACCAGCCTCAGCAGACACTTCAGCCTGCGAGGTGAGAGAACCAATCAACAAGCAGCATCACTTTAATCAGTAGGAACTCACAGCGACATAAGGAAAAAAATTCTTGTGAAGTAAATCTATTTGTGTTAGTCTCTGAGGAAGCTATTGAGTTATCTATTCGTGTGGCAAACAATACTCTCACATGTATTTACTTAGAATCAGAAGAGGCAGAACCTGCTGCTGCAAGGTACCAGAGCAATTCTCTTACTTATTGACAGTACGAGAGTGTTTCTACTTTTCTTTCAATTTTAACCCTGTTGAACAGACATGAAGGAAGCTTGGCCTTTAAACACTGTTTAAAGTCTCCTTTTGCACTCAATACCTTACATCTATTGTATTTATTATTTTTGGTACTTATGGGTAACTGTGTTACATGAGCCTGACCATGAACCCCCCATCATGAAAACGTCATGAATCATAAATAGGCATAGGCATGTTTTTGCATTTTTGTTCATTAGTTTATTATTAACAGCTTTTGTGAATTCATACTAGTGCACTTCATTGTGCTATATAATTGCACATTTTGTTCACAGGATAATAGTTTAAAAAGGTTAATGTGCTTTTCCTAATATTTTTCCCAAATGCATCTTGGTACTTCCTGTTGAATCCTTTGATGTGAATGAAGACACAATGGTTGTCACAAGCTGGAAATGTTTTTCTGAAGAAATAATAATGCAGATAACTTGTTGAATTGTGTCTCTAAAATTGCATTTAAAGGTTCAACTGTCTGTAATTTAACAAAATTATGTGTTTCTGAAATGAACGGTGCAGTGCATGCCCAAGGCATCCATTTCTTGGTGTAAAGAAACCCATTTTGAAACCATTTGTGTACTTCAGTGTCCAGACTGAGTTGTAAGATAAAGATGTGGAATATAAGTTTTTATAAAATTATGCAGGTAAGAATTTCACTTATTTCACTGCGTTTTGTATAATTTAGCTTTTCGTGTTATTTTTAATGTACTGTCAGAGCCCACTGCCGTATTTGTTGTATTTGCATCATTATTTTCCTTTTATCTTTATCCACATTGCAGTGTTTGAGCTTATCTTAAAATTTTTTGCGTAAGTCCATATCCCCGTTGTTCAGACAAAAATAAAAATAAAATGCATGTTTGTTTGATTTGTCTTCATGAACAATGACAGATTGCGAAATAAGAACCCTGGTAACTGTGTTCTGCAAAGCAAACCTTTTTTAAAACTCCTTTGGACTTTTGAAAACATGTTATATATAAACTTGAACTCGTAGCACATTGTTAGAGCACATTGTTAGAGATATTCATTTAACATCCATGCAATCAGGCATTTCTGGCTACACATTAAAACAAAATAAAAAACATTTTGTTGTACATTGCTATGGTCCTGTTTTTTCTCCCAACACCTGAACAACATTCTAGTATTGAAGATACCCAACCAGGAAGACTTTAATTACATATTTATTTTTTTAGGACAGATCAGAACTGTGGAAAGGCCAGTCCAATAGCTGTACCCTCCTCCTTGTAAGGCATGCATTTGGAATGTGTCTACAGTGTGGTTTTAGACACATTCTGTCCCCAGAAAAGATATCATCTTGAAGGCTGCATATAGTACTAAAGTCTCTTGTTTAGTGAATATTCACATTTACTGTGGCAACATTTATTTATTAAACCCTATCAAAAAAAAAAAAAGGTCCGTGCATTTATTTGATATACATCATGCAAGAAATACCATATTTGTGGTCGACAGTATTTGTGGTCAACAGCCCGCTCTTTCACCATGGAAGCAATTTATTTATAGCCCAGAAATACATTTCCCACTATGTATTTATGCACAGCTGTCTTTACTTACAGCTTAAAAATGCATAGTCAGTCCTTAGAGTGCAGAGCGCACAGTTGGATCTGCAGAACATGCAGCGTCTGAAAATCAGCATTTATGAAAGAGCTGCTGATTCAGGCCGAGGCACCATGATTTGCAGCCCAGCTTCATTTGCAAAAATCATGACCGGGGCAATACGCCCCACTTGCTTTGTGTGTGTTTGTGTGTATGTGTGCTGGAAGAGAGAAAACAAGGGAGAATTACTGCTTCTTAAAGGGCCTTTTCCTTAAAATATGGCAAAAATATTTCATGCTAACATTTTGGGAAGCAATACCAGACCTGTTAATTTGAATTCAGCTAATTGTTTGCTTATGGAGTCAGTTTAATTGGACAAATATAAATAAATCATATTTGTGGCTTGTGTTTAAGCAAAATGGGATGAAAGTTCATGAGCATGAGTTCGCTGTTATGTGAGTCTAATTGAAAAAGGCACACCTTAACCTGAACAGCATTTGTGTGATCATTTCCCACCTGTGAGCAATGAATATTCTTTTATTATATGTCCTACAGCACGCATAAACAGTGACACTTTAACTCATCCTTACTGTTATTATAATTGTTGTCAAATAACATTAACATAAAATATTGAGGTCAAGATTAGGACATTCAGTGTTGATGTGATGTACCTCACAAAGCTGATCTGTATTCTTCTTTTCTGTGCAGCTTCACTGGTCTGAAAAAGATGCATTAAACTAAATGAGTCTGTTAGAGTAAAATATAAACTGCTAACTGAATATTTTATTTGTAGTTTTGCCAACACTCATGGTCCTAACTGACATTTCAAACTCTTTGTGGGGGTTTATCTGTGCTGCAGGCAGATCGGAAGGCGTCCGTATCTTCAACCTTTTGAAGTTTCCTCTCAACTGAAGCTTCCAACTCATCACCTCTGATTCTGTCTTCTATTTATGCTGAACAAAAAGTGGGATTAAAGCAGCTCACCCTCTGTGTCATAGGCATCCATCAAAGGCTTCCACACCTGATGCTGCACTCTCTGAAGCTTCACCGTTCTGCAAACCAACACTTTTATTCATGTACAGTTTTCTGCTTTTGCATCTTTGCCTCAGATCGTTTTAGGCAATTGGCATCCTGTTTGAGACATGCAAGAAGTTTTTGGTCATGTTGCTGATAAAAAGATACAGCTTGCAGCACCTTGCAGTCTTTAGGCCACTCTTGACGGAGTATTCTGGTCAAATTCTAGCCAAATGACTGTCTGTCCAGCAGCTGAAGTGTGGCCCAAACAGGGTCATCAACAGCACGATGATCCCAAATGCATTACCAAATCACAACAAAAAGAAAAGAGGAAAAAAAAAATGAGGAAAACAAAAGAATGAAACTATTATAAAGGCCCAGTCACAGTCCAGCAACCTCACACCGGTGGGACCTTGAGACCAGATGTTATTTTTTTCAATGTCCTTGATGAATCTTTGTCACATGACTTTTGATCTGGGCGAGACTTTACCAAGTGTTTACTTAGGCATTAATCCAGGTCCCTGAGGTTTTGGAGACCTGACGGTTTTTATTTAAATCGAATTGTTTTATGAAGAAAACCTATAAGCCTATTTGTTTTATTTCAGTGGAATCTTGTCTAGATATACAATACCTAACTGTTTAAAAACTGTGATATCATAGTCCCACTTCTAACCTAGCCTTTGATCCCAAGTACATCAAATGTAACAACCGCAGGTTTTAAGCATACTCATTGTTTTTGGTGGATTTCACTAACTACTTTATATCCCCACATAGTTTGCCTTGCATAGTTACAATAATATTTCAGGAAATAGTATGGTTAAAATATTTGTAAAAATTATGTCAAAAATCATTTTAGAAAAAACAATTATGTGGACAAGTAAACCTTGTCCTGTCCCTATCAATTGCAATTTGCACGATCAAGAGAAGCTGTGGTGTGTAGGACACTTAAACTACCTCTAGTCCAGGGGCCAACGTCCACATAATGCCAAGGGATACAGGCTAATGGTAAATTTGTAATTTGTTATGAACCAGGAATGAGAACAGACCGAAGGGTTAGCATTTGAACAAACCATTAATGCCCCTTTTCCACTGGTCCTATTTATGCCAGTTCCACTCCATTTGAATTGTTTCCATTACTGTTTTGTATATACTGGTATTATTTTTTTTTTTTTGGTCCCTGCTCCTTGTGAAGTGCCTTGAGACGACATGTGTTGTGAATTGGCGCTATATAAATAAACTGAATTGAATTGAAATTGAAATCCTGGCGCTGAGTAGGGACTACATGTGATGTGAACAGACTGATGTTCACTGACGGGCCATTGGACGAGGAGAAATTAGCAGGTTTTTGAAAAGGTACGCTTTATTTAATAACATCTTAAATCAGCTGTTCACACATAAAATCAGCTGTTCAGATGCGCAAACATTTCCCCCAAAACACAAAACAATACCACCATGAAGCAACATCTTTGGTTCGGAAATTTGTTGACGGCCCTTAAGTGTGCCACTGTCTGCAGGAGGAGGAAGGCAGAGAGTAGTTGCCAGACATGCCAGAAAAGGGGCATTAGGTACTTTTGCCTCAGCATCAAAAGGAGAGACATTACTATGCCAAAATATTTCTTCAGTAATCTGAGAGACTGATAAAGTCATAGAAAAAACCACCACAGAGTTATTGCAGCTGGATGGGATCCTAGCTTGAATAGAGCTGGACTTCTATCTTTCACAGCTGTAGCATTTTTGTTTGCTTGGACGTAAACTTTTTATATCATAAAAGTTGAACATGTAAATATTAGAAGGTAGAGTTTTTGAATGAAGGTAACTTATTACAAAGTAGTATTTTACACTTATTCAAAAGCTGTTCAATACACAATAATTATACTAATGATCCTTCAGTTTTAGGAAACTTTTCGTAGCAAGTTTAAAACGTTTGCTGGAAAACAAAAAGAAAGAGAAATACTAGGAAAAAACTCTGAAACCCCAGAAGCACAAAGAGAAGCCCAAATATTAATTTAAAAACAATGTTGATGTAAAAAGAAAAAGACATATTTTTGAAGCTGCTGACTTGTGAGTAATATCAGTGGTGCTCAGTAATTAGCGGCACTACCTGCTAAAACTGTAATTTGCAGAGGTGATCGAAACTCTTTTAATCAGCTGTGCATATATAATGTTGAAAATAAAGTGTGGCAACGCTGAGACTACAATGACAAAACAACAATAAAATATATTTGAACACAACTGCTCCTTAAAGTTTCTGCTGGAATGAATCATTTGTTAATTTTCATGAATAAATTATCTGGTCATGCATTAAAAACACCCTTAATGAGGAAATCACTCTTTTTTCTTTCATCTGGGATGGTTTGTGGATGTGGCTATATGTGTTTGTGAGGAAAATGAAGCTTGGTTCTGCACCAGAGTAAAGTATTTTCTGAGCCATTGTCTCTTTAAAATTCTTAAAGCACAACCACACAAGCACAAAGCCTGATGTACACTTCTTCTGAAAATTTTCCAGAGTTTTGACATTTTTATGCCAAATATCATGCCTCACAGATAACATCTTAATTATTTTAATTTCAGTGTTGTTGAAGGTGAAAAATGATAAGTTAAAGTAATTTTAAAAGACAAATTTGTGACTAATTGAAAGAAATTCAGGATTAATCAGCTTTTTGTCTGCAGATAAAAGTTTTTCACCTGTTCATCAATTGTTTTCATTTTCCAGTTACAAGTAAAGCAGAACATAAAGAAAATCTCAGGCTTCAGCAGTATAATGGAAAGAGTTCTTAGTATATGCTCTAAAGCATAACCTTTCTGCTCATTAAACATTTTATTTTAAGTTAAGCATCCAGAAAACACTGAATCAAGCAGGAGCTGCATAGTTTTAATATAAAAACCAGTTTGAAATTGTTCATTAATCACTCTCACTAGTCTGCATATCAACCAAATCAGAATGTCTCTCAGAACAGATGTGTTTTTGATTACTTTTTATCAGTGAGTAGTTTCCTCTAAATTTGAGTAAAATCAATTTTCTGTTTAAGAAAAGTAAAAACTACTTAAATTCTACATGAAATTGAACAACTGAAAGTGATTTGACCTCACATTTAATAGGAGCAGTGTGGCTTTAATCCTGGTCATGACCCAGTGGACAAGTTCTTTAGTTTCTGGAGAGCGCATACAACCATATCCCTGGAGGCATTATGTGGGCTATCTGTGGTATTTCAAGGTGCTATTCAGTCCTTGTATACCTTAATGGTTTGAGTTTGGGTTTTTCCTTGGTACTGATCCTGTTTATGGACAGGATATCAGGAAGCCACTCTGGAGAGGAGGGTGTCTGGTTTAGAAACCTCAGGGTTTATTTTAGGTTTTTGCAGATGATTTTGTTCGGTTGGTTTCTTCAAGCAATGTCGTTCAGTTTGCGCCAAAGCAGTTAGCAGCATGTGTGGCAGCCAAGACGAGTCAGTTCCTCTAAGTCTGTGGCCAAGGTTCCCAGCAGGAATGTATTGCTCCCTCTTTGCTCTCCTCTAATGGATGGACAGATGTACAGTGTGCCAGATGTTACCAGACCAGTAATGTCTTATTAAGAAGTTTAACTGTCATTTGAAAAACACAGGCCCCAAGGTCTAAAAAGGGTACTCGGTAGAGGAAGTTTTCTGCCTTTTATATCGTGTTTTATATGTATGTACCTCAGAAATAGGCAATCAGAAAATTAGTTAGTATTTAGTTTGATCAATTTTATAGCAAACTGATCAGCCTGTATTTTATATGTTGAACCTAATTTATTTGTGGAAATATGAAGCTTTCAGCTTTTTTGAGATTCTGACTTTACCCTTTGAGATTCCTTCCTCTTTCAAGCTTGACAAATCCACCTATCTGCTGTCCATCCAGCTGCTGCTATTCCTCACTCAGCCTTACTGAGTGGTCACCTTCTGCACAGCTTCTCTTTCATGTTGTTTTTGCTGCTTCAGCATCTTGTCCTCTCTCATACTGTTTCCCTTTTACCTGTTGCTTGGTTCTGGGACCTGATGCTGATGGTTTCACATAGCTGCTGGATTTAATTTCCAATCTACTCACACCAAGAGGTTTAGCTTCCTTGGACATGGTTGAAACTATGTGTCGTTAGTCTCATAGCATTATTGCCAAAGTCATATTTTGGCTTATATGACTTAGGCAATTTTGCTAATGATACAAAACACTGCAGCAGCACATACTTGCATTAAAGTTATAGCAACCCATAAAAAATATTTTGGACAATATTTGATAGTAACTGTTTGAAAAACTTCTGAGATTGGATGGCAAATGTAAAACAGACCGAACTAATTCACGTAGAGACACTCAGTGTTAAAGTATGCAAACAAATGTATGAAACTGAGTCAAGGAACTCAATAAAATTGAAGAGTCGAAAGAAGACACGGGAAAATTAGGTATTTTCCTTCCAAACTCCAAATGTTCAGTGTTTAGCCCGTTTTTGCTACAATTTTAATTTCAAGTAGTAGTACAAATTTTAATTTTCAAATTTTAATAAAAATAAAAAATTAATCTGTTACCTTTATTCTTTAAGTACCATATAAAGGCATATCTTGGGCAAATTGTTCAGTCTGACATTTAAAGTCGTGGTGTCTCAATCCTGATTTAGGCATTTTTAAACGATTGGCATCAGAGTCTCTTTCAAAACTCTAGTTCTGATATCTGGTGGTCTACCTTTAGTGATTATGTCAGTCATAACCCTAGTAATGGTTTTGAATTGTCATTTTTAAAAGGCATATTTTCAGATTTTCAGAACTATATAATCGTTATTTTGTGGATCTGACAACAATGGGTTTTCTCTAAAACCTGGCATTTGAAGTCACTTTGGGATTTTTATTCTTTTGTGTAAAGACATGTTGACTTAAAATGTAGATGTGGATAAAAAAACTTTCATTAGCGATTAACCAGTTTTCTGTTCTCAAGAATGGCCATCCATGGCATACGTGAATCAAAATGGGTCTCCATGTCAGAGATGGCAATTTGAATTTGAGACTGGAATCGGACTTAAGTCACATAAACTCCACTTGGACTCGTACCCTAAAGACTTGAGATTCGACTTGGACTCCTGGGCCCATATCCACAAAGAATCCTAAGACTAAAATAGGTCATAGCGAGGTGATTCTAAGAAAAATTTTAATTACTCGAATTCTAAGATTTTACTTAGAATTTTCCTTTGGTAAGATAAAAGTTATTCACAAAGCACATTAGGCCTTAAGAGAGCTCTTAACGTTAGGAAATGTTAAGAGTAGTGAGGAGGACTTTTAGTGACCCTAAGAGTGTCTTAAGGAGGGAAGATGACAGAAAGACCAAGAGAAAGGAGAGATTTTCTCCGTGCAATAAATTGTGAATTAATAAAATGCTTCCGGCAACTGTTCAGAAATCCACCCCCTGAACAGTTGAGTAAATGAGCCCATAAACGATACTCTATAACAATCATACAATTATCAATGTAGAAATAAGATTAACCTTATCATCTCTCTAGGGTGAAATTACATAGTTTAGATTAAAGGTGCACCTCTAGTAAGGTTATATTAGAAAGGATAAATAAGTAATGGAAACAATAATAAATAACCATGAATAAAAAGTGAACAAAACTACAAACAATATCATACAGAATTATTAACATATTTACAGACTAAAATGCTTTCAAAAATACAGTCAAATCCATCCATCCATCCATCCATCCATCTATCTATCTATATACACACTCCCTCATGAGGACGAAAATATCGAGGCATGCGACGTCGCCCGGTACGGCGGAGCCTGGGTCCCACCCTGGAGCAAGGCCTGGGGTCAGGACTCGCCGGAGAGCGCCTGGTGGCCGGGTTGCTCCTCGTGGGACCCAGCCGGGCCAAGCTCGAAAGAGAGACGTGAGGCCATCCTCCAGTGGGCCCACCACCTGCAGGGGGAACCGTGAGGGACCGGTGCAAAGAGGATTGGGTGGCGGACGAAGGTGGAGACCTCAGCGGCCCGATCCCCGGATGCTTAGGCTGGCTCTAGGGACGTGGAATGTCACTTTGCTGGGGGGGAAGGAGCCTGAGCTTGTGCGGGAGGGGCTGAGCTATCCACTGATCACCTTTGGTGGTGAGTTGGATCCGCTGGAGGAGGAGAAAGCTGGACAGACTTGGCAGGCCCAAGCGCATAGTGAGGGTCTGCTGGGAACGCCTGGCAGAGCCCTCGGCTAGGGATGTATTCAACTCCCTCCTCCGGGAGAGATTTGACCAGATCCCGGGGGATGTTGGAGACATAGAGTCCGAGTGGACCATGTTCTCCGCATCTATTGTCGATGCTGCTGCCTGTAGCTGCAGGCGTAAGGTCTGCGGTGCCTGTCGCGGCGGCAATCCCAGAACCCGGTGGTGGACACCGGGAGTAAGGGATGCTGTCAAGCTGAAGAAGGAGTCCTATCGGCTGTGGTTGGCTTGTGGGACTCCTGAGGTGGCTGATGGGTACTGTGAGGCCAAGCGTGCTGCGGCCCGGGAAGTGGCAGAGGCAAAACCTCGGGCCTGGGAGGAGTTCGGTGAGGCCATGGAGAAGGACTACCGTTTGGCCTCGAAGCGATTCTGGCAAACCGTCCGGCTCCTCAGGAGGGGGAAGCAGTGCTTTGCCAACACTGTTTATAGTGGGGGTGGGAGGCTGCTGACCTCGACTGAGGACATTATCGGGTGGTGGAAGGAGTACTTCGAGGATCTCCTCAATCCTGCCATCACGCATTCCGTGGTGGAAACAGAGGCTGGGGACTCGGGGTTGGACTATTTCATCACCCAGGCTGAAGTCACCGAGGTGGTCAAAAAGCTCCGCGGTGGCAAGGCTTCGGGGGTGGATGAGATCCACCCTGAGTACCTCAAATCTCTGGATGTTGTTGGGCTGTCATGGTTGACACGCCTCTTCAACATTGCGTGGCGGTCGGGGACAGTGCCTCTGGACTGGCAGACTGGGGTGGTGGTCCCCGTTCATAAGAAGGGTGACCGGAGGGTGTGTTCCAACTATAGGGGGATCACACTCCTCAGCCTCCCTGGTAAGGACTATTTGAGAGGAGAGTCCTGCCGATAGTCGAACCTCGGTTTCATAAGGAGCATTGTGGCTTTTGTCCCAGCTGTGGAACACTGGACCAGCTCTACACCTTCTGCAGGGTACTCGAGGGTTCATGGGAGTTTGTCCAACCAGTCACATGTGTTTTGTGGACCTGGAGAAGGCATTCCACTGTCTCCCTTGTGGTTCCCTGTGAGGGGTGCTCCAGGAGTACGGAGTCAGGAGGCCCTTTATTAGGGGCCATCCGGTCCCTGTACGAGCGAAGCAGGAGTTTGGTCCGCATTGCCGGCACTAAGTCGGACCTGTTCCCGGTGCATGTTGGACTCCGGCAGGGCTGCCCTTTGTCACCGGTCCTGTTCATAACTTTTATGGAAAGGATTTCTAGACGCAGCCAAGGTCCGGAGGGGGTCTGGTTTGGGCACCAGTGGATTTCGTCTCTTCTTTTTGCAGATGACGTGGTCCTGCTGGCCCCCTCTAGCCAAAACCTACAGCATGCGCTGTGGCGGTTCGCAGCCGAGTGTGAAGTGGCCGGGATGAAGATCAGCTCCTCCAAGTCCGAGGCCATGGTACTCGACCGGAAAAGTGTGGCTTGTCCTCTTCAGGTTGGAGGGGATTTCCTGCCTCAAGTGGAGGAGTTTAAGTATCTCAGGGTCTTGTTCACGAGTGGGAGAAAAATGGAGCGGGAGATTGACAGAAGGATGGGTGCGGCTGCCGCAGTAATGGGGGCACTGTGCCGGTCCGTTGTGGTGAAGAGAGAGCTGAGCCGAAAAGCAAAGCTCTCAATTTACCAGTCTGTCTACGTTCCTACCCTCACCTATGGCCATGAACTTTAGGTTATGACCGAAAGAATGAGATCCCGGATACAGGCGGCTGAAATGAGCTTCCTCCGTAGGGTCGCCGGGTACTCCCTTAGAGATAGGGTGAGGAACTCGGCCATCCGGGAGGGCCTCGGAGTAGAGCCGCTGCTCCTCCACATCTAGAGGAGCCAGTTGAGGTGGCTCGGGCATCTATGCCGGATGCCTCCTGGACGCCTACCTCGGGAGGTGTTCCAGGCATGTCCCACCGGGAGGAGGCCCAGGGGACGGCCCAGGACACGCTGGAGGGACTATGTCTCTCGGCTGGCCTGGGAACGCCTTGGGCTCCACCCGGAGGAGCTGGAGGAGGTGTCTGGGGAGAGGGACATCTGGGCGTCTCTGCTGAGTCTGCTGCCCCCGCGACCCAGTCCCAGATAAGCGGAAGACGATGAGTACGACTATATACACACTGCTCAAAAAAATAAAGGAACACTTAAACAACACAAAATAACTCCAAGTATATTAAACTTCTGTGAAATCAAACTGTCCACTTAGGAAACAACACTGATTGACAATCAATTTCACATGCTGTCGTACAAATGGAATAGACAACGGGGGGAAATCTTTGGCGATTAGCAAGACACACTCAATAAAGGAGTGGTTCTGCAGGTGAGAACCACAGACCACTTCTCAGTACCTATGCTTTCTGGCTGATGTTTTGGTCACTTTTGAATGTTGGTGGTGCTTTCACACTCATAGTAGCATGAGACGGACTCTACAATGCACACAAGTGGCTCGGGTAGTGCAGCTCATACAGGATCAATGCGAGCTGTGGCAAGAAGGTTTGTTGTGTCTGTCAGCGTAGTGTCCAGAGCCTGGAGGCGCTACCAGGAGACAGGCCAGTACACCAGGAGATGTGGAGGAGGCCGTAGGAGGTCAACAACCCAGCAGCAGGACCGCTACCTCCACCTTTGTGCAAGGAGGAACACAAGCTGTTTGATGTGAAAATCATCATTTGATTAAACATCATTCCAAAAGGATACATTTTTAAAGAATTATTGACCAAGAACTCTTCTGCTTCATGTATGATTTCTGAAATATGAATGCCCATTTCATATTTATCATCCTCTGTGTTGGTGGTGGCAGGCCTTTGGGGAAGCTGCAGGAAGGAATCAAGCAGGGAGGTTCAGGGGAATAAACCTTAATTATACATGCCAGTGTCAGGGATACAGAGTGGCACACGGACGCAGTGATTGATTCGCTGTCAACAGGGAGGGGGAGGAAGAGGATGATGGAGGTATTCGCGGTGACGAGCGCCAGGCCCTTCATCACTTGAGAGGCAGCAGGCATTAAGGCAGCTGTCAGGGACTTTGATTTGGAGTGGGAATTACATCTCATGCACACACGCATTCACATACTTGCATAACACAGGGTCTCACACAATACCACGGCTTGCATAATATACATGATGTGCTCACACACTTCACACGCACTGTGGCTGTCCCCACAGGCTAGCTGCAGCAGCAGCTCCTTGACGGGACACTACATGAATAATTTGTTATCAGGGGTTCAGGCAGCAGGTAAAACAGCAATTCTATTCTGAAAAATCCCACGGTTTGCAAACTCACCTCATGTAATGCTGATGGCACCATAAAACGAGAGAATGAAGGCGCTACACCTGCGGGATGTAAGAAGCAGAAAAAGCCGAAAAGCTTCAAAACAAAGAGAAGTGCAAACTGCTCACATGTGAGCCTGGTGGCTGTAACATGCAAAGTGAGAGAGCAACTGAGCCCTGGACTGCATCTACTGGATTGGATGCACCTGATGTAGAAAAGGGTTCACCGTGGTAGTAGATTTGCTTCTTCTTTTTGTCACAGAGCCCAGGAGTTTTCACAAATCCTTCCACAAAAAAGACAATGTAGCTGAGGAGGGGGTCCTTTTAGTTAACTGGCAATAATTGAAACAATGGTGGTAACGTTAAGCCACAGTTTATCCAAACCTGAGGTAAAACAGATGTGAAAACCTCACATCTACAAATAAATAAAAAATTACTAATAAAAATAAAAAGCATTATATAATTTGTGCTGTTTAATCGTAATAGATTTAGGTGTTGCCAAAATCCAACAAATAAAAACATCAGACATCAAAGATAGAGATGAATCAGTCAGTTTGCGAGAGATCACTAAATATTCCCTAGTTTGGCTCTAATCTGTGATCTTCAAGTTAAATGCTGAAGATCAGTTTTTTTCCCTATTCATTGAATGCATCAAAACTAATAGTTTCCACAGTTTTTGCATTTTAAACCTATCAACCAAATGTCTGCACTAGAGGGTGACACGGGAGTGGATTTTCTCTCCTGTCCCATCCCGCTCCCACAGAAAAATGTCTTGTCCCATCCCAATCCCAGGCCAGCATAACGAAAAAAATCCTGTCCCGTCCCACTCCTGGTAAATTGACTCCCACTCCCATCCCACTCCCATTCAGAACGACTCCCACTCCTGTGCCACTCCCATTTTTGTTTTCTTCATTTAGTCTTTTGGCAATTTCTTTGAAGGACCAGTTAGGTCCCTGTTTTTAGTTGTAGTAAAGGCCAGTTAAAGTAAAAAGAATAATAATGAAGGAATAATAAAATATCAAACAAGGAAACAGACCATGCCTATCTTAGTTGAATAAACAAAATGTACCTAGTTGTATTTTACTTATTTATTAAGTGATCGTTTCCTTTGAACAATGACATTACTTTTATGTTTCCAGTTGCTGGAACAAAAGAAAAATGCACCTAGTAAAAGAACTGTACTTGTTGAACAAAAGGCCAAAAAGGTATTACCTTCATAATTTAGAAACTGTACCTCAATGGTTCACAGCCCTGGTCCTCAGGGAACCCTTCCCTGCAGGTTTTAGATGTGTGTCTGCTCCAGAACACCTGATTCAAATTCTGACATGACCTCCTATACAGGCATCAAGAATGGAGGGTCAAACTGGACAAATTTAATTCAATAAAATCATAATTAAATAAATAAATGTTGTGAATGTCCCATAAGTGAAGTAAATGTAACATGAAAGAAATGTAACATTAAATGTGCCATTAAATTAAAGGTACCATTTATTTATTTAATACATCATTAGAAACAATAAATGTACCATTATATCATGAAATGAACTATTATGCAATTAAATATGCCACTGAATATTTAAGTATAATTTTAAAGATGACGTGACGTAATTAGTGGTACACTTAATATTTAATGATGTATTAAATAAATTGTACATTTAATGGTACATTAAATGTTTTTCTATTTCACAACATATTTATTTAATATCTTCCCTTGATGAAGCCTTTCTATGAGGTCCGCGAGGGAACATGGGGGAATTGTTTTCTCTTTTGTGTCCCCACGCAATAGTCTTTGTGTTATTTCGCAATACTTTGTGGGATAGTTTCCAAACCAGATAACTGCAAAAATGAAACAAACACTACACCCGTTTTGAGATTTATTGAGTTTTATTTTGAAATCAGCCTTAAATAAAATTATCATCAAATCAGACTAAAAGACAGTTTTTATCCACAAGCTGTCAAACAAACTACTGAACAATTATACTACACGAAACCACATCTGTGACACTTTGTTTGCTTATTACTGCTGCATGATGTGTACTTTTTTTTGTACGCCATTAGTGTTTTTGTTTTTATCGTGATTTGAACTGTTCTTCTTATCCTAAGCATTTCATCGCATAGTTTACTGCGTGTTAACCTGCATATGACAAATAAACCATATCAATCACATATCAGTGTTTGTTTTATGAGCAGTTTGTCATCTGTGCTGTTGCTCCAAAATGCCGCACGCAAAAGTATTGCGTGGGGACGCAAAATAAATAAATTTCCCCATGTCCCCTCACGGGCTTCCGTACCTTACCTCTTAAATCTTTAGTGCACATGCAGCAATTTTGTTGGTCAGATGAGACTTGACACATGTTGGTACTTTTGGTTTGATGAATGAAGAGATGCAGGGCTGATTTAATCCAGAACCTGCCTTACAAGTGTCCTTTAATCACTGGTTTACTTGATTATGACTAAACATGTTTTACAAGCAGCATACTGCATGTTAACACCGCTACATTCAACTCTCCTGAAGTTTGGTAATATTTGCGACTTTCCTGTCAGCTCTATGAGTTTAATAGATAAGTCCTTATTTCTGACTTTACGTTACAAATCCAATTTTACCACGTCCAGTTCTCCACCTGCGTTTGCTCCCTCCATCCTGAACGCAGGTGGAAAACATCGATCAGAAGCACTGTTGGCTTGTGGGTCGTGTAGTTCGTTTGACTCGCATTATAGTATAGGCTTCTTGGAAAAAAACTACACAATGGCGGCGTCGATTCAAGTTTTTTTTTCTTAAAGTTTATAACAAAGTCTCAGTTTTACATTTCAAAAGATAATTGATCCTAGTTTATTTTCCCTCCTATTGGTTAGCTCCCGCTCCCGTCTGCTCCCGTTCATTTTTTATCCTGTACCGTCCCAATCACGTGATCTTTACTGATGCTGTCTCCCGTCCCGCGGGATTCCCAAAAAAATGTCAGCCTCTAGTTTGCACATTCATTCACTTTTTTGAGTTTCATATAAATCACATAAATGACTTCATTCAGGTCAATATACTTTCTGCAACCCCTGTACTGGTACTGTACTGGTACAAAGCTGCTTGGAAACATCTAATTAAAGCTGCACTGATCAGGCAGCTATTACTGACTAATAGTGTGTTAATCCCCCATTTGCTGCCAAAACAGCCCTGACCTGTCAAAGCAAGGACTCCATTACACCTGTTAATGTGTGCTGTGGTATTTGGCACCAATATATTTGAAACAGATCCTTTAAGTTTTAGGCAGATGTTATATGTCAAAGTAACATCCACATAGATGGCAGGACCCATGGTTTGCCAGCGGAACAGTTCCCAAAGCATCACACTGCCTTTGCCAGCTTGCCTTCTTCCTATAGTGCATCCAGATGCTATTTGTTCATCAGATAATGTGTTAACCTTCTGTCATTATCCTGTGGTGTAGTTTTGTTGCTCATGTGCCCATTGTGTGCAAAGGATAGGGGCACCCTACTCCTCTGCAACTATGCAGCCCCATAGACAATAATTGCAATGCACAGTGTATTCTGATACCTTTGTATCAGAATTAACATTAATTTTCCCAGCATTAGATGCGTCAGCCATTACTCCTTTTGGGTATCAGTGAGCCTTGGCCACTGATACACGACTGTTACTTCTTTGGGCCACCTTTGATGTGTATTAAGGACTGCAGAGCAGGAACACCTCACAAGAGCTGCAGTTTTGAGGATGCTTTGACTCAGAAATCTAACCCACTAGTTCTCAGTTGGAGAACAAGTAACCTGGAGGCTCTTGAAGGCATTCCAAAGGTACTTTAAGTTTTTTCAAAGCATGTTGCACAGTGGTGCAGTTAGTAGAACGGTTGCCTTGTAACAAGAAGGCACTGGGCTTGAACCCTGGCCTCAGTGCATGCTATCTGGGTACTCTGGCTTCCTCCCACAGTCCAAGGTTAATTGTTCACTTTAAATTCCCTTTAGGTGTTAGTATGTGGGTGCATGGTTGTTTGTCCTGTGTGCCCTGTGATGGCAGAGTACCCTTGCCAAATGATAAAGGCAACAGCTCCCCCCGCGACCCTGCATGGACCACTGGGTAGAGACAATGGATGAATGCATGTTGAAAAATAGCATGAATGCATAGATACTTATATTTTACATAGTTCAATAAAATGAGACCATAAACTTAATTTTATAGTCAGTAGGCTGTTCAGTTTCACATCATCCCCATATCAAGATAGTTTGAGCCATCTTGGCTCATACCACAGGACAGTGCAATTTTGTAAAGGAACACCCTGTCCCATTTTAAGTTGATAATTGTTAAAATTTAATTGTTCCTAAATTTAATGAAACAGTCACTGATAGTAAAGCGATGTGTTTAACATTTTTCTTTTTAAACCAAATATGTCGTGCTTCTTAGGGGGTACTTGGCTGAAAAAAAATATTTCACAGGTGGCACATCACTAAAATAAGGTTGAGAACCACTGATCTAGCCCTCACAATTTGGCCTTGGTTAGCTACGCTCATATATTTGTGCATGGCCATTTTTCCTGCCTCCAACTCATCAAATTTGAAAAGATAATGTTCACTTACTCCCTAGTATATCAAACCCACCAACAGGTGTTATGATGAAAAGATATGGTGCCGACGATGGCAGCCTCGGAGCTTCGCTCTCTCTTTGTTTTTGTATTTTGTGTGTTTTTATGTTTTTCGAGCCACAGTTCTGTGGTGTCGGGCCACAATCCTGTGGTCTCATTCAGTAGAGAGGAACTTCTCAACATCAGAGAGCCTTCTCTTGGGTTTTTTTCACCATCTTTCATCGATCCGAGGTTCACTGAGCTCCTGGCAAGCGGAGCTGCGGCTCTATATGGGATCCTGCGCCGAAAATGGCGGAGGGGAAAGCGTGCTGGCGCGCTGGTAAAGCTCCACAAAAGAGGACTTCGTACACCACTGCCTTCAATCCACCTGGCAAATGTCCGCTCTCTCAACAACAAGATGGACGAGCTGCTTCTTCTCATCGGTAAAAACACGAACCTCCGCGGATCAGCGGTTCTCTGCTTCACCGAGACATGGCTGAGTGAAAACATCACGGACCGCGCACTGCTGTTGCCAGACTTCCAGCTGCTCAGAGCGGATAACAGCACGGAGCTATCGGGTAAGAGGCGAGGAGGCGGAATCTGCTTTTATATAAATGAAGGTTGGTGCAGAGACATAAAAGTGCTGGGAAAAACATGTAGCCCGGATCTGGAGTCATTTTCCATAATCTCTAAACCGTTTTATTCACCGAGAGAGTTTTCCTCGTTTATAATAATCGGCTCATATTTTCCACTGCATGGCTGCACTTCTCGCTGAGCTGATTACAGACCTGGAGAAAAAATACCCTGACTCTTTCATCATAATACTGGGAGATTTTAACAGTGCAAACCTCTCTAATGAACTCCCCAAATACAGACAGCATATTAAGTGTCCCACCAGAGACAAAAACACACTGGACCATTGTTACACAGCTTTAAAGGACTCATATCATGCTGTTACCAGGGCTGCTCTGGGTTTTTTGGATCATTATCTAATCCACCTCATCCCAACCTACAGACAGAGACTAAGAGCTTTCAAACCCAAGGTTCACACTGTTAAGAAGTGGACTGAGGAATCAAAGCAGATTCTACAGGCCTGCTTTGAATGCACAGACTGGACTGTTTTTGAAACCTCAGCCACTGACTTAAACCAACTAACTGATGTGGTGACATCATCCATCAGTTTCTGTGAGGACATGTGTGTGCAGACCAAGACCTTCTGCACCTTTGGGAACAATAAGCCATGGTTTACTCCACACCACAGGAATCTGCGTAGGGAAAAGGAAGAAGCTCACAGCAGTGGAGCGGTACAGGCAGGCCAGGAACAAACTAACAAAAGAGATCAAAGAAGCTAAGAGAAGCTACAGTGAGAAGCTTAGGAACAGCCTTTCTACTGGTGACACAGCTGTATGGACTGGTCTGAGAAACCTGACTGCCTACAAGAGCCCCTCCACCCATCCTGAACAGAATCGTCTCCTGGCCAACCGTCTGAATGGCTTCTACTGCAGACATGACAAGAAGCCATTCACACCTCAAATCATCCCCTCTACATCCCATTCAGGAACAAATTCCTCCCATAAAGCAACCAACCCCCCACCATCAGATCCTCTGCCTGCACTAAAGATCTCCGAGGAAGAGGTAAACAGGCTCTTTCAGTGCATGAAAACAAAGAAAGCTGGAGGACCTGATAACGTCTCCCCATCATGCCTGAAAGCCTGCACACATCAACTCGCTCCGATCTTCACAAGGATCTTCAACAAGTCACTGGAGAAATGTGAGGTCCCCTCCTGCCTCAAACGATCCACCGTCATCCCGGTTCCCAAGAAACCCACCATAGTGGGATTAAATGACTACAGGCCTGTAGCCCTGACGTCTGTGGTCATGAAATCCTTTGAGCGGCTGGTGTTGAAGCACCTGAGAGACATCACAGGCCCCCTGCTGGATCCCTGCAATTTGCTTACCGAGCAAACAGGTCGGCAGATGATGCTGTTAACTTAGGTCTACACTTCATCCTGCAACACCTCGACTGTCCAGGGACGTACGCCAGGATCTTGTTTGTAGACTTCAGCTCGGCCTTCAACACTATCATACCAGACATCCTCCACCAGAAGCTCACCCAGCTCAACGTCCCAGCCTCCACCTGTCAGTGGATCAACAGCTTCCTGACAGACCAACAGCAGCAGGTGAGACTGGGGAGCATCTTCTCCTGCAGCAGATCAATAAGTACTGGTGCCCCCCAGGGGTGTGTTCTATCCCCACTCCTCTTCTCTCTGTACTCAAATGACTGCACCTCATCGGACTTGTCCGTGAAACTCCTTACATTTGCAGACGACACCACTGTCATTGGACTGATCCAGGACGGTGATGAGTCTGCATACAGACAGCAGGTGGATCGGCTGGTACACTGGTGCGGTCAGAACTACCTTGAACTGAACCCACTCAAGACTGGAAATGGTGGTGGACCTTCGGGGAACACCACCCCCATACACCCCCCTCACCCTCCTCAACAACACTGTATCGGCCGTGGACCACTTCAGGTTCTTAGGAACCACCATCTCTGAGGACCTGAGATGGTCTTCACTCATAGACACTGTTCAAAAGAAGGCCCAGCAGAGACTGTACTTCCTGAGGCAACTCAAGAAGTTCAACCTTCCACAGGAGCTGCTGGTCATCTTCTACACTGCCATCATTCAGTCTGTCCTGTCTTCATCCATCTCAGTGTGGTTTGGCTCATCCACAAAACAGGACAGGTCCAGACTGCAACGAATAATCAGGACTGCAGAGAGAATAATCAGAGCTGACCTTCCCTCCATCCAGGACTTATACAGGTCTAGGGTCAAGAAAAGAGCTGCCAAAATCTCTGCAGACCCCACACACCCTGCACATAAACTGTTTAGAGTTTTACCTTCAGGCCGCCGCTACAGAGCACTGTTTACTAAAACCAGCCGCCACAGAGACACTTTCTTCCCCCAGGCTGTTTCTCTGATGAACATTCAACAGACGTTGCAAATGCACCTTTTTTTTTAGATATGTATATATTGACATTGTAAATTGTAAATTTGTATATTCTGTAATGCAGAATATTGCATTGTACATTGTATATTGTAAATTGTAAATTTGTATATTCTGTAATGCAAAAACAGAACAAAAGAGCAAAGTGTACCAGAGGCAAATTACTTGTTTGTATGTACGAACTTGGCAATAAATCTGATTCTGATTCTGATAATCAGTGTTATTCACTTCACCTGTCAGTCATAATTGTATGCATAATCAGGGCCTACAACTTCTATTGTTTTAGAGAGTCAAACAAACAGGTTTTACGCTTGACAGAAGGTCCAGCAGGCTCTGTGACTACTTCCTCTTGATAGAATCAACTTTAGCACAGCTTAAATAGCCACTCATGTTGGCAGTTTTTATTCAGCAAGTGCAGCTTCTTTAGCTGAAATGAGCTGAAATGCAGCCATCCTTCCTCCAGCTCCCCTTTAACTCCCTCCCTGGCATATTGAATAATGTTATCGCAGCAGAAGTGACAGCTCGGCTCTGCTATATTTACTTTGCTTGCTGTGGTCAGAATGTGAAGCTCCTCATATTCAGACTGATGAGAGGCTGCAGATCAGCGTGTCATCAATCAGCCGGGGCCGAGCAAACATTAGCACAGAGAGAGTTAGGCGGAGAGAGTCGCCTCATTTACAAAGTGAATGCACTTGCGTATTTATCCTGACATGGTTTATGATTACCAACTCCACTGATCCGCCCACGTCCTCCCCCAAAGACTGATGAAGGAATAATAAAACTCAGGAGGCAGCAGTTGGATAAAAACAAACTTCAAAATCAAGTTTGGAATTATTAAAGTTTAAAAAGACTATTAAAACCTTTCAGATGGTGGAAGGTTTGGTCAAAAGCGAGCCACTAATGAACAGCTCATAATAAACCTCATCATTTTAGAATCTACACTGCATGATGACTGAGGTACATTCAATTTATTCTTAATATTCATATTTAAAATCAGCAAATTGCTTTTAGGATGAGCAGCTTGGAGAATAAATATGATTTAAACATGTTTAGAGATGGGATAGCTGACATATTGGACAAAGAACGATAAAAACAAAAATTTGTCACGCAAAAGGAAAAGAGGGAAATTGCAGTGAAGGTTTAAGAATGGAAGAAAATAGTATAGTGTGAATGAAAAGGACGCAAGGGGTGAATGCAGATAATTTACTGAAGCAATGTTATCAGAAAGCTGAAAAAAGTGTGTTTTGGTGCTCATTTGACATCAAAACCTTGGCTAGAGCAATCTTTCCACATTCTTTCCACAGTATATTTATAAGAGCCCTGACCTCAGTCTTCTTTGGCACCTTTGTGATGAACATAAAAAAAAACAAAAAACATCTATTGACCAGTGACACCACTATCAATTACTTTTTCATGAAGTCCTGGCACATTAGCCTGAACCACCAAAAAAAATGACTTTTGCTGCACGTTTTTTACCTCTGTGTAGTTATTTGTGAAATTGGGTTTCAGCAGCTTTTCTCTCATCCTCACAGGGTGCCGCTGCTGCATTTCTCAGCATGAACTTGTTGCTGCAGGCTGCGATGGACCCCCTGAATGTTCACGTTATTATCCAAGGACGGGGACTCACAAGACTCCGTTTGTAGAATTGCTCTGTGTGTTGATGTGAAGTGGAAGATGACAGAGCTGGTATGGGTGCAGCAGCCTCTAAGACATTTTGAATTATTAATAGCAGTATTGTTATTATTAGTTTTTCTCTGCAGTGGCGTAATGTGATGAGTAAAATAAATAGTTCAATGGCCTTGAATGTCCTTACAGGCGTTCTGCATTCCTGCATCTGTAGTTTGGGGGCATTATTATCTGCTTCTCAGAGATTATATGTGAGCAGGTGAAATTATCATGAAACCAGACAAAAATATGTTTTGGTGTGTTTATTTCTAAACTGCTACACAAGTGTGAAAAGCATTAAATGAAGTTTGGAATGATTGCAAAAAAGAATTTGTAGCAAAAAAAAAAAAAAAAAAACACTGGGCAGCAGTGAACACTCAAAACACTCAAAGCAAAAATGAAAATAAAACAAAAATCTTGAGCGGACAAATGCGAGGTGCATAATCTCCGAAGACAAATATTTTGCAAAGATGCATTGCATAAATCAAAGTACATAAATGAAAGAGCATAAACAACTGCAGTGGCCCCTGTCTGCAAGTACAAAAATAACAATTTCCTCTTGGCTACATATTTAAACACCAGCCTTTTATTTTTAAAATAACAAATCTTGAAAAATCAAACAGGCTTCAATCTCAATAGGATTTAAGGCAGACATTTTTTGAGCCATTCAGAACTGCTTTGCTATTGTATAACATTAGTGTGCTTGAGCTAAAGGTCACAAACTTGAACTTGGGCATTGTCCTTCGGGATTGTTTGGAAAAGCACAATTTTTGGTTCCATCAATAATGCTAAGTCAACCAGGTCCTGAAGCAGCAAAGCAGCCCCACACCATCACACTACCACCACCATGTATGATTGCCAGTTTGATGTTCTTATTCTGAAATACTGATAGTTTTACACCAGATGTAACCAGACACAAACCTCAACAGAGTTCTTCTGTGACTTCTTTGAAGATTCATTGATGCGCTCTTAGAGTAATATGTACGAGAGTAGTATGTCAGCTGCTACCTTGTTTCTTGCATTTGTGGATAATGGTTCTCACTGTGGTTCATTGGAGTCCTTAGAACTGGCTATATAAACCCGAGTAATAGATGTCAATGACTTTGTACCTCATCTATTATTCATTTTATTCAGTTTGGGGCATCATTTGTTGCTTTTGGAAGTCTCTTAGTCTACTTCATGTGGTCACACAGGTTCTGTTTAAGTGATTCATTGATTCCACAGATCTGGCAGTAGTCACACCTGGGTGTTCCAAGTGATGATGAACTCATCTCTAAAAACGTGGTGAATTACTGCTAATTCATAGTTAAACAAGGAGAGTGATTATTTTTTCACATGGGGCCATGCTGGTTTGGTGAGCTCTATCACCTTCATAAAAATCATGATTTGAAAAGTTTTTTGTTTTTATTTACTCAGGTTATGTTTGTCTGTGATAAAGGTGTGTTTGATTATCTATAACATAAAACATGCAGACATACAAAAAGTAAAAACAGGATACTTCTTCCAGTTTTTAACAAAGATAAGGAAAGAAGAGCTAGCACATTCTTAACACAGTTTTTCTTAACTGACAACTCATCGTTCATCAGAACCAACACAAACATTTGTAAAGGATAATTACGTATGATCCTAAAAATGTTTATCTAAAAAGTGTGGAATGCATTTCTATTAATCTCTACTGAAGCAAAACTCATATTGATTCAGTATCGATATCATTGCACATCTGATATATATGTTTATCTTTCCAGCATTAAATCATGGTTTGATGTTAACCATTCATTAGATCTACCTGTATGTACCTAAAATGTTTCTTCTAGGATTGCCTTGTATTTATATTTACCCATCTTTCCATCAATTCTGACCAGTTTCCCTGACTCTACTAAAGAAAAGCATCCACACAGCATTGTACTCCCACCACCATGTTTCTCAGCAGGGAGGATCTATTCAGGATGGTGTTCAGGAAATGTTAATAGTCATATGTTTTTTAACCTAAAATGCTATTTTGTTATGTAAACATGTTAAATGTTGTAAGCAATAACATACAACAGAATATCAGCATTTATTCTAATCCACTGAGCTATGACTTGGAGAGGTCTTGTTTTTTTTTTGGATGCTGCTCATGTTTGGTGATGTAATATGGATTTAAAATCTTTGTTGAGTTTTGTAACAGCTACAGCAGATTTATTTTAATAAACATTTATAAAATAAAAAAAGCTGAACAGGAAAAAAAGAACTAAACTTGTGTGTGTATGTTTGAGAAATAATTATCTCCCAATCTGTTAGTACAGTATAATCAGGGGAATATTGACTGCTTGGTTTGTGTTTTTTATTTTATTTTGAATATATCAGTTCTGATTTGTTTACAGCTTTAACGAGTTAATGAAGGAATCAAGACTTTGACTTCGGCATCAACATATTGATTCAAGTGGAGAACACGACTCTTATTCAATTAAGGTTTCATTAAATTCAGTTCCCCCCAAATACACACTGAGCTACATTAGCTGCCAGTCACATTAAAATGCATAAATAATGCAAATGCACACACAAAAACACACACCAGCACAATGTTGGGAATGAGACTCAGAAGTTAAGATGGAAATAAATGCAAGAATATGAAAAAAGAACAAAGAACAAAATAGGAGGTTTGAAAGGAAACAAATGAGATGAATGAGGATAAAGACAAAAAAAAAAAAAAAAAAAAGATGCATAATTAGATGAACAAATCCTGGAAAAAAATGGAAGAAAAATCAGACCTTTGGGAACCATCTGAGGAAGTACATGTAGATTTGTTGAAGCCATCTAAATGAAATCCCCCACATAAGGCTTAAAAAAATCCACTGTAATGAGAAAAAGGGGAGAGAGGTTGCAGCATTCTAGGACGTTGAAACTTTTACAGCCGCAGGTCCATGGCCCCAAAGCAGTCATGGTGAGGAAAAGAGGTCCAGCAGCAGCTTTCCCTAAACACAAATCAACATATGGCAGGTTGAAGCTCCAGGTACTCAAAGTACAGAGGTAAAGTGGTGGACACAACCTTCATCTATCCTCTTTTCACATCTTTACTACTAGACAGGTGGGCCGAGCACCCTACCCTGAGTTGGTTAAGAATAGTCCCTGGCTGTTGTCTAAGGTCTTTGTTTTAAATCTGGTGCCCTCAACCTCCCATGCACTATACTGGTCTTCTTATTCAACTGCTTTCTAAATGTTTGTCGTTTGTAAATGGCAACATAAAATGCAAATCACATCAAATTAAAGGATGTGAGGAAAACCACAATGTAAAATTCTAAAAAAAAATACAATGGAACAAAAAAGTTTAACCCTGTGTCATTTATGCCTACACCCATTAGGCATGACATTATGAACAGGGCAGCAAGTAAACATTTTGTAGCAGAAAACTGGGCAAGTCTAAGAATTTGAGCAAATTTGCCAAAAATTGTGATATCTAGAGGACTGCCTAGGAGCATCTCCAAAATTGAGGCTTCTTTGGGATTTCTGCATTGGTCGGTATCTTTCAAAACTGGCAGAGGGAGAAACATTAGTGAAGGAGTGACAGGGTCAAGTCTCACTGATACTTGTGGGAAAAGGAGAAAAGGGCACTTTTTAAAAGATTAAAAAAACTAGAAGTAGGAGAATGAAGAAGATTTTGGCTAATCATAGTAAAACAGGAGCTGTAGAAGCAAAGGAAGTAGGGAAAAGACGAAACATACAAAAGAGCAAGCGGGCCTTTAGAGGTTAATCCGTTATTTCATGTTCAACATGAACAAAACTCTCTAAAATCTATTAAGCTACAGTTTATAGCTCTAATCAGAAACATTTCCGGGGAATTTAGAGACTACACTTTGTGACAAGACACGTAATTAACTGCAGCTACCGCTTGTATAAACACATTTTATTTTTTCTAATCTCATTAGGCGATTAGAAAGCCTTAGGAAGGCATGACTGTGTGCTAGTGGGAAATAAAAATTATGTATTTCCTTTTTAATGGATTGTATTTTCATTGTCTCTGCCATAAATATTTGGGGATGTCTTGAAGCAACCTGCTTGCTGGCAAATGTGCTGACATATATAAATGTTGAAAAAATATAAAGAAAATAATTATATATGTATATACATATATATATAACATATTTTGGATCTGAATGACAATCCAATCACAGTGAGGGAAGATATAAAAAGGATGTGCTGAAAATAATCCCATTAAAACAGCAATTTCTTTCACTTCCAACAGCATGTCTGGTATTGTGCTGCCGTAATGTAGCAAGGGATGCAAACACAGCGGTAAAAAACAATTAAACAAACAAAGGTTAGTTTTTAGGGTGAAAACAGAAATAAAAGTAGTTTTAGCCATCATTAACATGAAAACTGTACTGATGTTAGTTGGAGCCTTTTTGAGAAGCATGCATGTGCAGAGAACCAATTACACATTTTATATGTAAGCCATAAGAAAGTATTATTACACCTATCATGGTGACTGGGAAAGCGCTATTAGCTGGAAACTGGGCACTTCTTCACAGGATGTGCTGTGTGTCCTTAATAAATGGAAATGAGGGTAAATGGAGGACAAACAAGCCATCTCCAGCAGATGAACAGCATTTAAAGTCACGTCTTTGAAAAAGAAAATAAAAATCTATCAAACACCTGACACAGGACCTGAGAGATGAATCATCCTTCATTTGATCATCTATTATATGCCTTGTTTTCAGCTAATAGCTCTGCAGAAATCCCCTTGTCAGTGAAAAATTTTAAAAATGCAGACCGCCTGCTCTAAGGGTCCTCTACTCTGCTCGGCCGGCCTCCGGCCCATCCTACTGGACTCTGGCTCTCGCCGGGACATCCGCCCCGCTGTCCGCCTTAACTCAGTCTCTGTTCGGAACAACGTCCGGGCCATCTGCCTGAAATCTGTTTCTGCTTGGGATGACCTAAACTCTATTTTGTTTGTTGGGCCGTGGTTCGGGTACTTTTTGCATCTCAAACACTCATCTTGACAGTAAAAGGTTGAGGTATTGAAAAATTTGTAAAAAAAAAAAACAATTAGTTAAAAAATTGAGAGATCTTCTGTTGGATATTTGTAATATTATGTTGTAATAATATTTACCTGCAGGAGATCACAGAAATGTTCTGGCTTGATTAAGGTTCATAATCTGTCATGTGTAAATAGCCACATTGCCCAAATGGGGATCAAAACCAAAAAAAAAACCAACACATTTTCAGAAACAATATAAGATTTAATTACATTTTAAGGGGGATTAGAGCATTTTATCACAACATAACCCCATATTTTATAACAGTACAAACCTCCAAAGAAAAACTGATATACAATTTTTAAGTACAAGGGCATAGCATGGTTAGTTTACAGATACAAGATGTTGGTATGAATTGGCAAGGGACATATTGAGCAGGAGAGGCTTAAAATCCTATTCTTTTTGTGTCAGCATTTATTACCGGTAATGCAAGGTGTGCAGCCATCATCATTTGCCTGAAATAACTTGTTTTTTTAATTATCAAGAACTCCAAGGTGCCAGGTTCAGCTGACATGTAGAAGGCTTCAGGACATCTAACAGCAAGTTCCAGTCCCATCTCCTCCTGAAGAGGGCACTTCCAACTCATGTTGCCAATAGTGCACAGCTTGGCCAAGATTAGCAGCAGGTGGGTGTAAGTGGATCAGCAAGCACAGTGAGGTGAAGACTTTTGGGCAAAATGGTGCAGCAAAGAAGCCACTTCTACCCAAAAAAAACTTCATGGACAGACTGAAATTCTGAAGGAAGTACGAGAATGGCTGCAGAAGACTGTTAGAGAGTTATTTTCACCTCTTGCTGATTGACATCTGGATAGGAAAAGCTAAGAGTTTGCAATGTTTTGGGACGCTTCTTATCCAAGGGAGTCAGCTTTCTGGTTTAGCTATTTTATTTTTTTATTTAGTCCTCCACAAGACGTCTTATGTAACGAGACCATATACACTCACCGGCCACATTATTAAGTACACCTGTCCAACTGCTCGTTAACGCAAATTTCTAAGCAGCCAATCACATGGCAGCAACTCAATCTCAATGCATTTAGGCATGTAGACATGGTCAAGACAATCTGCTGCAGTTTAAACCGAGCATCAGAATGGGGAAAAAAGGTGATTTAAGTGACTTTGAACGTGGCATGGTTGTTGGTGCGAGACAGGAGTATTTCAGAAACTGCTGATCTACTGGGATTTTCACGCACTACCATCTCTAGGGTTTACAGAGAATGGTCTGAAAAAGAGAAAATATCCAGTGAGCGGTAGTTCTGTGGGTGCAAATGCCTTGTTGATGGCAGAGGTCAGAGGAGAATGGCCAGACTGGTTCGAGCTGATAGAAAGGCAGCACTAACTCAAATAACCACTTGTTGCAACCAAGGCATGCAGAAGAGCATCTTTGAATGCACAACATGTCGAACCTTGAGGCGGATGGGCTACAGCAGCAGAAGACCACACCGGGTGCCTCTCCTGTCAGCTAAGAACAGGAAACTGAGGCTACAATTCGCACAGGCTCACCAAAATTGGACAATAAAAGATTGGAAAATGTTGCCTGGTCTGATGAGCCTCAATTTCTGCTGTGACATTTAGATAGTAGGGTCAGAATTTGGGGTGAAGAACTTGAAAGCATGGATTCATCCTGCCATGTATCAATGGCTCAGGCTGGTGGTGGTGTAATGGTGTGGCGTATATTTTCTTGGCACACTTTGGGCCCCTTAGTATCAATTGAGCATCGTGTCAACGCCACTGCCTACCTGAGTATTATTGGTGACTATGTCCATCCCTTTATGATCACAGTGTACCCATCTTCTGATGGTTACTTCCAGCAGGAAGAACGTGCCATGTCATAAAGCCCGAATCATCTCAGACTGGTTTTTTGAACATGACAATGAGTTCACTGTACTCAAATGGCCTCCACAGTCACCAGATCTAAATCCAATAGAGCACCTTTGGGATATAGTGTAACGGGAGATTCACATCATTAATGTGCAGCCGATAAATCTGCAGCATCTGTGTGATGCTATCATGTCAATATGGACCAAACTCTCTGAGGAATGTTTCCAGTACCTTGTTGAATCTATGCCACGAAGGATTAAGGCAGTTCTGAAAGCAAAAGGGCGTCAAACCCGGTACTAGCAAGCTGTACCTAATAAAGTGGCCGGTGAGTGTATATGTATATATAAAATCAAAGAAAGATCCAAATTTAACTTACTAATTATATTATTTCTACAGACAACCTAATGAATGTTTAATCATGCACTTAAGATTTTCTGGAGGTAAGGGGTTAGAGCTTCAGCATTACCAAGTTTGTCACCAAACCACCCCAAAAATAAATTGTCTGGAGGCCAAACAACTTAGGTTCATAACATAGACAGGGAAACAGAAGTATAACAGAAATAAGCAAAGTAGATTTTGTTTGAATTAATTTTAGGGACTGTTTTTTCAAAAATGGACTAAAGATTTCTTGAAATTCTATTAACATCCACAAGGGTAAAAGCTCTCTGGTTTGATAAATGCAATTTCATTGTAAAAGATATGTTGCGCTGAAATGGATTTCAGCTTTGGCTTCACAGTAAAACAAACTAAAAAAACCTATGGAATTATCTTTAAGTGTTTATTTTTAAGTGGGTTTTTTCTGTTTGATATGTTTTGAAAAACAATAATGGAAAACATTTATGTTACAACTTCTAAAAGTGAAAGGTAAAATTTCTGATATTTGTTAAAAAAGAATTTCTATATGGACATTATCTACACAATAGCATTTATTGGTTACTTTTTTCATAGAAAAGGAGTTTTCAGGAGTAAAACACATGCAGACTTTGGGCAGTCAGTTGTTAAACAAATCCAATAAGATACTGATTTTCTGTGCTGACACATTTTGCACATGTTTAAATGTGGTATACCTATGTTATAAAAAAGCATGCTCGGAATGTACAAGAAATTTCAAAATAATTCTGGCAAAAGACAGATTTCAAGATTTCATTCTACAAAACTTGTATAAGAAAAAACTAATGAGGTAAAAGCTATTTTTGTTAAAGCAGAAAAGTAATAATTCTGCTTGATGTGTTTGCTTCAGTAGGAATGTGTGTGAGTAGTTTCTGGGAGGGCCTCCAGCCAACTCCCCCACCCTCCCCGTCTTTGCCGATTATCACCCCTACTTCACATCAGCTAAGAGTAATTTGATTGTTGTTGAATCTCCAGGGGTTTTGGAGTGATCACTGTTTTACTTAAAGAAACGGAAAAAGAGGGAAGAAAGAAATTTCAATTTATTTCCCCCTGAAGGAGGCTTTCAGTTTAATTTGATAACGAGCAGGACAAGCTGCCGCCTGACAATCACAGGAGCTGCTTTAATAAATTCTGAGATGAGAATAGCTGAGGCGACAGAGTGACACAACTTAAACATTTCATCTGAAGTCGAATTAATAGCTAAACCTCATTTAAAAGGACTGTGATATTAGTGTTTACTGTTTGAGGCACTGAGATATTCCCTTTATGAATGTTATGGCATCCGAATATTGTAGAATTGATTTCTGTCTTTCGAAGAAGGAAAAACATTCCCAGTGCAAAGACATAGAACCGGCTATGGATCAGTAATCAGTCAAATGCATCATTAAATCAGCATTACCTCTTATCTGTCCTCAGAATGTTACCTAAATCTAGAATCAATCAATCAATCAATCAATCAATCAATTTGTATTTGTATACAACAGTCACTACTGGGCCAAGGTGCTTTCCATTAGTGCAAGAATAAAAACACAAACTAAAATAGAAACACATAAAAACAATTTGAAAACATTAGCAAAATCATGCACGATTAAAAAAAAATAGAAGTGTCAGTGTTATTATGTGATACAAGCAGTTCTGGGAGCTGATGAAAGCATGCATAGCCTTTTCTACTCCTTTTGACTCAAAAAGGGTTTAACTTTAGCTAGAAGTCAGTGCTGAAAAAAGCTGGCTCTGAGAACACAACTTTTCTGTTTGTCAAATTTCAGACACTCGTCAAACATTACTCCCAAATTCCTCACTACAGTGTCATACACAAGAAGCTTGCGGTCCCAAACGCCATACTCTGCAAGAAAACCTGACAACGAGCAGTGGGGACAACGTGTATAAGAAGTAGCCAGGTATGTCCTGAGTTTCACAATGATCCCATTTCCTGAACCACCTATGGTGTTTGCTGTGTGGCAACGAGGTGACAGGATGCCGTAAAAACACTGATAGATGCCAGGAAATCTGGTTGACTTTGAATGTCCTTTGTAGCTAAAAAAATTACTGTTGTCCACCGAGTCACAGATATTTAACAGCATTTATCTATGGTACACAGGTAGAGGAGAGACAAATGGTGTGACTATAACAATAATCCATAAAAACATGAGCAAAACCAGGAGTGGCAGATGGCAAGCCATGCACAATGGCACCATCTTTACTTTCAAAACCCAAATTGTGGCAAGAAATATGCCCCACAGCATCAAGGTACAAATTAACCACTGATGGCTGGAGTAGTGGTGAAAATGTCAAAATCCATTCCTTTAAATCAGGGTTGTTAAAGCAGTAAAAAATGTAATACATGACACACACCGGCCCAAAGGACTTCTCAGACCTATAGCTTCCTAGTCTATAGCTTGTTTCCAGCGTGTGTAATAACAGTCATAGCCAATGTAGGTTTCATGTCTCAATTTCAACTAAAGGAACTTTAGACCTTTTGAGGGCTGTTGTCTTGACTCCTCTAAATATCATACCTTTGATTATTGTTTTCTTTTGCTAAAGAGTGAACATATGTTATTGGACAAATGATTCAAACATTATACTTCCAATTCACATATCTCATCTGGTTGAGTTAGGTTTCACCTCATGAGTAATTGTTTACAACAAATTGTTGTAAACAAATGTTTCTGAGTAAGCTTGAATGTGAATATCTGCAGAAAATGTGTTCAGGCTGTGCAAAATGAGAATAACTCCATCATCACAGAGCTGACTGTAACAGAAATAAAGGGTACTCTAGCAGTTCTAAACAATGGGAAAACTGGGTTGGAGTGTTTTCTCAAAGCTCCTATGAAAAAGTTTCACAGCTGACCTTCAAGAAAATATGCTGGTATTAAATGGCAAAGAAAAGCAGGAGATGTGGTAGGTTTCATTTGATTGTCAGGAGGATTTTGGGTCAAACTTGAGTAGGATTAAGTAGGATTCAATCAGATGTCAAAAAAGCCTGGTCAAAATAAAGTCCATCAGCCCCACCAGCTAATCCACTGTGTGTTTCATGTGTCTGGGTGTTTGCAGTGCTGGCAAGCTGATGTCCAATTATCTATGCTACGTATTACATTTTGATTTAGCTCCAGATTTCAGTATCTTTGACAGTAAACTATGTCCTTCTGCTTTTGGCTACAACTGTTACAAAGCAAAGCGGGTCTAGGGAAAATGTTGGGGCTCCTCCAAAGCCTTGCAGGCACAGAAATGGAGCGCACCCTTGGCCGAGTACTGATTAGTATTTCATGATGGCTATCCTCTCAGGCGAGGCTTGGACGGCTGACCTACTTTGGCCTGGTCAGAGAGGGAGACATTCCTTCCTCTGGCCTTAAAGTAGGCAATGACGCTATGGGCTGACTCTACACAAAACACCCCACAGCAGCTCCGACTCATGAGCTGTGGTTTAGAGAGTGTGGGGTCAATGCTTATAGGCATTATGCTGTTCTCCGGCAGCTCTCTTTGTGCATTTACAAAAGATGATGTACTTTCAGCTTTGATTTTTCCACTCAAATTGCTTTTGGTAATTTTGGATGTTACTGACTTTTTGTGTTCATATTTATGGATGGAGAGCTTCTGTCTGAGCAAAAAGGTCCCTACTTCAGCTTTGAGGATAAGCGTCTAGTTTTACTAGTGAGGAAAAAGGAAATGAGGAAAAAGGAAATGAATAACACAAGAGACGAGTGGAACAACACTGAGTTGATGGAACAGAATAGCAACATACACTCAGCATTATTCCTCCAAGTGGGTTTGAATTATTTAAATCTTTTCTTAAGACTCGTTCATCTCAGTGAGTCTGAGTGAATTTTGATTTCTCTATAAATACAGCTCTGAAAATGCATCATCATGTTTAAGTATTAATGACCCTTAAAACCAAAAATGCTCCATAAAAATACATACCTTTACATGACAGTCATCACAATATGCAGTTACATTTTCAATTTGGCTGTGTGGTATAGTCTGAAAGTCTGAATGGGATGTCCTAATCAGGTTTTTCTTTTTTTAAAATAAGAATCCCAGTGATTGGCTAATATGAATCCCTGTCCAATACTGAAATACAAACCAATGAAATGCCATTTATCTTTAAAGTAGAGTAGAATTACCACTGTGTAGCACTTAAAATTGGCAACAATGATCCAGATGCTGCATACTCTACCATTTCTTACATTTCTTTACAGCAACACATATTCTGTCCCAACTGAAGTTTCTGCAGGTCACCATCAATGGACTGTTTCAATATGAGTTAGAAGGTCACATGACAGGAAGCCTTGTGATCCCTTAGTACAGCTGGCTATTTTTCATTATGGCTTTCCATTATGTCTCACTCAGAGTCTTCTATTTTAGCATTACATTGCAAATATACATTTGTTGTTTGTCAGTTTAGCTGGTCAGTATTTTTTTATTTGCTGTTTTATTGCCTTTTCTTCCCTATACAAAATAAATAGAACCACACATTTGTCCATGTATGTTGTGGTTTATGTTTTAGTTTTATAAGTTCCTTTAGATCATAGTCCTACAATAAACCCCTGTTATGGTGCTCAGGTGTAAGTCACATCCTTAGGCTTTTCAAATCCATTCAGTGCTTTAAATACAAGCAAAGTTGTTGTGCACCACCCTCAGCATGTTATTAATTGGATCAAATTCTGCTGATTAATATATTTCTCAAATCAGATGGGCACTGGAGGATCATGCTGTGTCCCTGCTCTGCACACACTGTGGACTCATGTTGCTTTTGCAGCTGTCTTCGCTTTGTCTCATATCACTACATCACACTTGTCCACCATTCCACATTATCCCTTACAGTTCATAGTTGTTAAGGGTTTGTGACTAACTCCCAAGGTGGATCAGGGTGTAATATAGGGGTGTTTATTCAATGCCCTATTTGTGTCGGGACCTTTTAGTTGATGGTGATGCGTAAAGAACACAAGTATGGAACAATAGGATAAGCTAAAATGGGATTTAGTCCTTAGTAACTACGTTTCTTAATGTAGTCCCTACTGCCTGTTTTACTTAAGTTAGTCTGGTTCTTTCTGCTGTGTGTGCGACTTACTTCCTGTTTTCTGTCACTTCTGCATACAAGTTTCTGTATCCTTGTTTCTTTGTTTTTCTACACTAATCATGCTGAGTTGTGTTTTGTTTTGTGGTTTTTCTGTTTTCTACTTTCAGTTTTTTGGTTGACGTCATGTGATTCCCTTTCTCTATTCTTAGGTTTCTTACTCAGCTGCTCCCACTCTGTTAATTAGTCTCCCACACGTGTTGTGTTCCACTAATCACTTCTCAATTTATGTTCCTTTTTGGTTAATTTAGTCTCTCCTACTTGCTACTCTCATGTCTCGTGTTATTCTCTTTTGTCTCTGGTCTTGAGATTTATCTCCTGCTCTTCATTTCATGTTTTTGATTTGATTTTGTAAGATTTCTGTTTTAATTATTGATTGCGTTTTATTACCTACTTCATTTCTGCCTGCATTTTTGTCTCCTAGACAAACAATACTCACACAAATAGAGTTATGAAGACACATTCTGTCATCTTCTGAATGTACTATGTAGCTGATGTTACTCTTTGTTAATACAGAATAAATAATATCTGAAACAACTTGAAATTAACAGGTTTGATGGAATCCCTTATTATATAATCAATAGTTAACATATATCAGTCTTTTGAATACTGATTCAGCTGAATAATTTATGTGACTCAACACATTTGCCAAACATGGCAAAAGGGCAAAAAGAAAAACAAATGGTACCCTTAATGTGTGGCAGTGTAGTGGGGGCAAAAAACAAGTTATAAGTAAATTAAAGCACTTAATATGTACAAAGATGGAAATAAGTCACCCCAACATTATATTTTTGTTTCTATCCCTAATTTATCTTTTTGTAAGTCCTGTAGGATTACTTCAGTTCTTCATTCAACACAATTCAATCTGCAGCCGTCAGTGGCGCCAGTCACGTTGGTTGCATAGAGTAGGCTTATGAGCACACAGGAGAAAAAATCTTAATGTCAAATGTTAATGCAGGCTCAACATGTGTCTCGTTTGTTCTGTGCCGCAGGTCAGTAAATGTGTCTTTTAGTGCATGTATTAGTGACTTTTAAAAGTTTCATATATTATTTGATTGGGGGTCAAAATAATAATCTATATACTAACTCATGGTAACTCCCCTTTAACATAGATATTCATATCCTTCTTCTTGAAGTTTCCTTTCTCTGGTCTATTTTCAAAAGCAACCTGGACTTCCATTACAGCTCAGCAGTGCCACAGGCTGATTGTCTCCATGCCACGGTGCACAGAAATGAAGATACTTTTCAGATGCCTGACATTTCTGTTTGAAATGTTATTTTTTATTGATCTCATGTAATGTTCTAATTTTCTGAGAAAACTGAATATTTGGTAATTTGAATTATTTGTAAGCAATAATTATAAAAATTACAAGACATAGAGACTTGAAATATTTATAATTAATCTAATTAACAATTTGTAAATGAGTGACAAAAAGTATTCACATTTGTCATAATATTGTATTTTTTGTAATATACCTGTATAAACTCTTTTATCATTTTTTTTCTAGTTTTTATTGAAAACTTTGATTAAGGGAGGATTGTTATGTTGAGTTTTGTATTTGGGCTAATTTGGGTTATTTTGTTCTGTCAATCCCGCCCAGTAAATTCTTCTAGTTGTGCAAGTTTTCAAGTCCCACACCTGAATCTCATCAGGCATCTACTGGAGTTAGATCCTCCTTTTGCTTCATAGCCTGATACTATCTGCTAGAAATGTCAAACATGATTATACAATTATCAGAATAGGAAGCATACAGAAGGGAGTCCCAAAAGGAGTTGCAAAGGTTTTAGACCTGAATGAACAAACATGATCAAATTAAGGAGATTCAGCTGTGCCAGCCATGCACTTGCTGTTGTGAATAAGGAAACAAAAATTACTCAAGTATAAAAACCTAGTTTATAATTGCAGTAGACATGTAGTCATGGATCAGAAATGAACATTCATGAATGGCTCATGAGCTCTAATGCCTCTTTCGGCATTATTGTCCCATTGTGGGTCCCCTGTTCATACTGTATGCACGACAAATTAAGGACCTCCTCACCAATGGGATTCAGAATTGCTACTGCTTGGGTGGAGAGCATTTGATTGGCTTTGTGAATCATAGTCTGGGAGAATGTAGGGTAAGTAATCTTGTTTCAAGTAAGTAAGTCACTTAGGATGTTGCTGCTTTCATGTTGTATTCTTTCTTAAATATACAATAATGGATAATCTCTTTCAGGCCCTTAGGATGCCTTCAGGCCCATTTTCAGATCTGGTGTTGGAAATGTAAATCAAATGCTTAAATGTTGAAGCTCATTAATTCTGAAATTAAATGAATATAGTTCTTGACAATAAATATGTACTGTAACCAGAAGTATTTTTGTAAAGGAAAAAAAAAATTATAATTTAACTTAATGTGTTAACATTTTATTCCCCATGTTAGATTTTACAATATGTGGAACAAATGCATGTTTTCATATGCCCTACAGGAATTTTGCGAAAATTAAAGTTGTTTCATCAAGATAAGTGGTAGGTGGTACCAATCCTCTGGCAAGAGCTGAAGTATTACGGAACACAGCACAATGATGGAACAAGAGAAATGCCTTTTAAATCACTGGGTTGAAACAGATTGATGGGGTGTAATGGTAAGAAACCCACTCATATTTTAACTATGCATTAACCTCACCTGAAATTAATGTGTACAATATTTTCAATCATAGCAATGTTGAGAGATGTAAGGATGTTATAGTTCACTCTGGTGCTGGTTGGTTGTTGGATCATCTGGGTTAATCACATGGGTTTGAATGTTGGTATTGAATCAGGAATCATGATTCCAAGGTCTCAATAAAACCCCGATCCTATGAGTGCAATTGTTGGTTGTAGCTAATTTTATTTCAACTCAACCTTTATCAATCAACAATACACATTATTAACATATGCAGGTCCTTCTCAAAATATTAGCATATTGTGATAAAGTTCATTATTTTCCATAATGTCATGATGAAAATTTAACATTCATATATTTTAGATTCATTGCACACTAACTGAAATATTTCAGGTATTTTATTGTCTTAATACGGATGATTGTGGCATACAGCTCATGAAAACCCAAAATTCCTATCTCACAAAATTAGAATATTTCATCCGACCAATAAAAGAAAAGTGTTTTTAATACAAAAAACGCCAACCTTCAAATAATCATGTACAGTTATGCACTCAATACTTGGTCGGGAATCCTTTGGCAGAAATGACTGCTTCAATGTGGCGTGGCATGGAGGCAATCAGCCTGTGGCACTGCTGAGGTCTTATGGAGGCCCCGGATGCTTCGATAGCGGCCTTTAGCTCATCCAGAGTGTTGGGTCTTGAGTCTCTCAACGTTCTCTTCACAATATCCCACAGATTCTCTATGGGGTTCAGGTCAGGAGAGTTGGCAGGCCAATTGAGCACAGTGATACCATGGTCAGTAAACCATTTACCAGTGGTTTTGGCACTGTGAGCAGGTGCCAGGTCATGCTGAAAAATGAAATCTTCATCTCCATAAAGCTTTTCAGCAGATGGAAGCATGAAGTGCTCCAAAATCTCCTGATAGCTAGCTGCATGGACCCTGCCCTTGATAAAACACAGTGGACCAACACCAGCAGCTGACACGGCACCTCAGACCATCACTGACTGTGGGTACTTGACACTGGACTTCTGGCATTTTGGCATTTCCTTCTCCCCAGTCTTCCTCCAGACTCTGGCACCTTGATTTCTGAATGACATGCAGAATTTGCTTTCATCCGAAAAAAGTACTTTGGACCACTGAGCAACAGTCCAGTGCTACTTCTCTGTAGCCCAGGTCAGGCGCTTCTGCCGCAATTTCTGGTTCAAAAGTGGCTTGAACTGGGGAATGCGGCACCTGTAGCCCATTTCCTGCACACGCCTGTGCACGGTGGCTCTGGATGGTTCTACTCCAGAATCAGTCCACTGCTTCCGCAGGTCCCCCAAGGTCTGGAATCGGCCCTTCTCCACAATTTTCCTCAGGGTCCGGTCACCTCTTCTCGTTGTGCAGCGTTTTCTGCCACACTTTTTCCTTCCCACAGACTTCCCACTGAGGTGCCTTGATACAGCACTCTGGGAACAGCCTATTCGTTCAGAAATTTCTTTCTGTGTCTTACCCTCTTGCTTGAGGGTGTCAATAGTGGCCTTCTGGACAGCAGTCAGGTCGGCAGTCTTACCCATGATTGGGGTTTTGAGTGATGAACCAGGCTGGGAGTTTTAAAGGCCTCAGGAATCTTTTGCAGGTGTTTAGAGTTAACTCGTTGATTCAGATGATTAGGTTCATAGCTCGTTTAGAGACCCTTTTAATGATATGCTAATTTTGTGAGATAGGAATTTTGGGTTTTCATGAGCTGTATGCCAAAATCATCCGTATTAAGACAATAAAATACATGAAATATTTCAGTTAGTGTGCAATGAATCTAAAATATATGAATGTTAAATTTTCATCATGACATTATGGAAAATAATGAACCTTATCACAATATGCTAATGAGAAGGACCTGTAGGACTAAGCTGGTTGCTGCTAGACCTTAAATCAATACTTTTTCTAAGGGCACAAAGCTTATTCAAACAGTACCCACATTTTTTATATACAGATATTCAAACTGGGTTTAAATAGCTTCTGCTTGTTGTGAATTTGTTTTTAATTTTGATGACAGTAGTTTGGTTCACATTTGTCCATAATCTGCAGAGTGATGAATTCATGTGGAGGTCTGGTCTCCTCATGTTTACCCAGCCTGTTTGCTAACAGTGCGAAGCCAACCACACACGATAAGATAGTACACACATACCCACAGTCTGTTTGGCAAAATAAATACCACAGCAACAAAATGCAGCAAGACAAAAACAAACATTTAGAGCATTTTTAAGACAGCCATTTTTGTTTTTATTCAAGCACATTTTACTTTGAAGCTTTAAGCACTTAGGTAATCATGCGTCACAACATCCTGTTCAGGGTCAGAATCCTTCATCCTTCATGTATAACCAGACAGAAGCAAATTAAAGTGAGGTATTTCTGTAGCTGACATCAGTCTGTCCTGTCTTGTTTACCCTTATTTTAAATCTTGCTAAAAAATAGCACTTTGATAATCGTTCTGATTTAAAACTGATGTTTTTAATGGCTTAGATGCCAAAGCAAATGGTGGGGACACTGTCTGATGATAAAGAAAGAAAAGTCATAAAAATGTGTCATCACAATTATCAGCAGTGTTATTTCAATTACATATTGTTTCATCATATTATAATAATGAAATCAGAAAGAGATTTGCGGACGTCAACAATAATTGTACCTTGCAAGTTTATTGCAAGGTACCATGTTCGGATGCCTGAAAGTGCCATGGTCATCCATCAGTTCAAAGAATTATACGAAAGTATAAATACCCTGGAACTGGTGCCAGAAGGAGATGGGTTCTATGTCACCAATATTAATGTGTGTTGGTAAAAATCTGTACATAAAGCCCAGGCTAAAATAAAGATGTTGACTGAAGCTGGCGAAAGAGTTTAATTTGCCACTGTGAAAAGATGTGTGTAATAAGCAGAAAGGCCACTCAGAAAAAGAGGCCATTACTCCAAAAGCTACATAAAAAGCTAGGTCACAGTGTGCAAATAGGGACGAAGAGCTTAAACGTGGGAGGAATGTTCTTTTTTCACTACACAGACTACAAAGGTACGTAAAACATGTTATAGTTTGTAATTTGAAAGTCTTTTTAAGATTACCCTTACCCCAGGAAAGGAGTGAACCATCTTTGTGATAATGAAATTCCCAAAATGAATCTGACATTACCTCAACAAACCACCAGTCCTGCTTTGCAGCAGCGGCCACAGATGTTCTGACTTCCTACCATGATCGAGAGACACGGCTAATAAGTTAGTTGGTAGCTCATAATTTGCTGTTTAACTATTATGGTCATGATTTGATTTTTAGATGGACCCAAAAGCAGGCATAAGCGGAGACAGGAGGTTGAAATAAGGTCTCACACAATCACACAAGTAAACATTGATAGATTTTTTTTTTGTCTGAAGCCAAAAGACTGAAGTTTAGTCAAGAGTAAAACAAAATATTTTTCAACATATTTTTACTGTTTTTATATGATTGATTGAGTTTTTTTTACCACATGGATGTGGTACATGCACCACTTGCATGTGTTAGTGGTCTCAGTTTTTATTTACATACTGTGTAACATTTTCTCTCTTCATAGACATTGCTTTCCTTATGATACCAGCTGATTATAGTTTTAAATTCAAAACATTCAAGCAGTGTCCAACCCCATTCGTGCAAAAACAGGTTTTTTTTTTTTTTTAGATTTTTTTCTGTTTAGAAGACTATTTAGAAAAGAGAAACACATCAGGGTGAATAATACAAGAGACACGAATGAAGGAGATTAACATTTTTGAGTATCCATTTGAATATTGGGGTGTGGCCTGTTAGACCTGTTTTCTGAACAGCCCCGGACTTCTTGATAGAAGAAATTTAGAAGTATTAAAAAGATGCAGCCACAAAATGGTATTGGACTTCACATTTTTATTTAAAAACAATCAGATTTTTTCAATTGTGTTCCATATAATCACATCCCGCTCCACCTAACTTGACAATGAGTTAAAAGGAGAAGACAAAAAAAATAGCTATTTGTGCACTCGCGGCACAACGAATGCGCAACTACGCGCACAGCCAGAGACGGACTCCATTCTGGAGAAGTCCAGAACAGCAGTTTACTCCAGATTGACCAGCCTCCTTCATTACCCGGAAGGTTACACTGAGCGCCTCAAACAGGGATCATTTCAGAGCAACCGCGGAGCCAACCGGAGAGAGGGAGCCTAGTGGGTGTTTGTGTTCAGGAACAGGTGGAAGCAGAGCGGTATAACCCAGACGAAGATAGCGGTAAAACCTGAATGCTCAGAATGAGCTGATTGTAAGTTACAGCTGATCTCTGATTCACTCAGCAAGACATGAGGTGGGTGTTCACTCTAATGAACATCATCAGGGTCATGATGAGGGACTTTCACCGGAGCTACAAGTGAAGTTAAATGATCTGTGATAGAAAACAGCAGCAACCTTCTCTGTGAGCTTCTAGCCGGATTTGCATCATAATGTGAAAATATCGGGTCCTTTACTTCAGTCAAAATAAAGGCATTTAATCCTAACGTAGCTAAACACATTTAAAGGTCCTTCAGATCATTACATTACATCTCATGGCTGCAGCCAGTCTTATAGTCCAGTTCTACATGTAGACAGAAAAAAGTGTTGCTCAATAAACCAGGAAAATATCTCCTGGTGCCAGTAAGATGTAGTAGAAAGTACAAAAGTAAGCATCCCTCTTCTCTTTCATATCTTCTGTGCTGATTCTAAACATGCAGCTCTGGCTTTAAAGATGCAGTATAATTAAAAAATAAATCATAGCTATTAGTCAACTATTTTATTTTTCTGAATTACACATGTAATATTATATAAACTAAACTAATTAAACAAGGATACAGTTTTATTGAAGGTGAGACAAACATACCATATGTATACAGTTATTAATAACTGTAATATTAGTGCTGATAAGGTCCAGGATGAGGCTCTATGCAATATTTTAAACACCACAGCTTACCACCCTTTCCTCTCAAAGTGTTTAATAGTAAGAACTGCAATAATGTCTCACTTTCTTAGTGCCAAACAATAGACTGTTGTAAAATGTTTCATTTATTATTTTTGGCAAATTTCTACAGAAGTGGAATGAAGGACTGAAAAGTTTCATAAAAGAAGGAACAATTTTAATAAAATGTTTTGAAAGCTGTTGGCATAATAAAATAAATGTGTTTTAGGATTTTACCATTTGACTAAGATTTAGGAAAATCCACTTTATTCCACTATCCTTTTTTGAAATATAAGAATAAAGGCAATGGAGCCTCAGGAGTGGAACACTTTGATGAGAATGTAATGTTTAAAAAAGGTAATTTACGTAGATGACAAAAGAAGCACGTTTATCTGGCCCAAAGTAAACATCTCTGATTTTAAGAAAAACTTTTGTCAGCAAAAATTCAGATTAAGTTCTTTTCTAAATACCTCAAAATGTGTCATTATTTGCTTCAGCAAAATTGTTTTTCATCAGGCCTAAACTCTGTTTCAGTTTCATTCAGCTTCTAACAGAAATAACAAGTACATTTATTGCAAACCTTTTTTGTTTGATTCACAATAATTTACATTCAATCTAAAACCAGCCGAGACAGAGAACTGGTACAATATGTCCTATATTATGTTAACTTTAAATTACCTGTACATTGTCTTATTGAAATCTAAATATTTTGGATTTGGGCTAAACCCCCAATGTTTTGAGACCCTAAAAACACCCCTGGTGTAGCCAATCCCCAAATGATAAAAATAGAAATGGCACAAGTTAAATGTATTCATGGTGATTCATAATCAAATAATTAACATTATGTAGTCTTCTGTCAGTCAGGCAGAACTAGCTGTGTGTACAAGTGAAAAGCCAATGCAACAAACTGGCTGGACTTGTCACGATGTAGGGTTGTTTGGTTTTTGGTTTCGGGGTTTTTCCTTAAATCTTTTCCACTTACCATCACGCTGACTGCTCATCTGCATTCTGAGGTCCAATTCCAAGTAAACCGTGACAGAACCGTGACAGAATGTTTCCACCAAACACGGACCTCGCGGATGAGCATCGGGCTAGCTCCATGGACCTCTTTACTTTCCTGTCTCGGGAGGCAGAGAAGTCGTTGCGCCGTTCTGCGGGGCTGTCAGTGCCGCAGTCGGCTTATGAAGGATCCAGGTTGGCGATTCCAGTTCCGGGGACAGGTCCCCTTTGTCGCCGTTCTCCGCCTCCTCCCCTGGTTGTGCACTCTGGTCCGGCAGTGAGACCCACATCCTCCTCCCGCCGCAAGAAACACCGTCATGCAGGGATTCCCAGCCGGTCGCCTGGCGAGGAGGTGGTTTCCCATCCAGCCTACGAGAGGGCTGCAGCAAGTAAGCCCGCATCTTTGTCTGCCACAGCACTGTCTCCCAGGCTCGCTGTACCTCCGCCCATGCCGTCTGCGCTCGCTCCAGCCCGGTGTTCTGGGGCAACACCTGCCGAGCTGGAGCAGCACTTGAGGCTCACTGCAAGCCAAATCAAGATCCTCAGGACGACAGGTCTCCTGTATTCCTCTCCTGAGCTGATGGAGAGGATAAAGCAGATTGAGATGGAGTATGAAGTGGCAGTAAGGCTGTTTTACTGTCATCCTCCATCACCCACGTCAAGTCTCCAGGGTGCTGCTGCAGAGCAGCCCACGTCAGGACTCCAGGGAGCTGCTGCTGCAGAGCAGCCCACATTAGGACTCCAGGGAGCTGCTGCTGCAGCAGAGCAGCCCACGTCAGGACTCCAGGGAGCTGCTGCTGCTGCTGCAGAGCAGCCCACGTCACGACTCCAGGGAGCTGCTGCTACAGAGCAGCCCACGTCACCACTCCAGGGAGCTGCTGCTACAGAGCAGCCCACGTCAGGACTCCAGGGAGCTGCTGCTGCTACTGCAGAGCAGCCCACGTCACGACTCCAGGGAGCTGCTGCTGCAGAGCAGCCCACATCAGGACTCCAGGGAGCTGCTGCTGCAGAGCAGCCCTCATCAGGACTCCAGGGAGCTGCTGCTGCTGCAGAGCAGCCCACGTCAGGACTCCAGGGAGCTGCTGCTGCAGAGCAGCCCACGTCAGGACTCCAGGGAGCTGCTGCTGCAGAGCAGCCCACGTCAGGACTCCAGGGAGCTGCTGCTGCTGCAGAGCAGCCCACGTCAGGTCCACAGCCTGACTCCAGGCCAGACACACCACAGCCTGACTCCAGGCCAGACACACCATAGCCTGACTCCAGGCCAGACACACCACAGCCTGACCCTAAGTCAGCCTCAACCCCCTCCACGCGGCGCAGAAGACGTCGTAAGAGGGACGCCCCGGCTCAAGTCATCTTGGGCCCCAGCGACGCCTCTGCTCACGCCACTGAGGGTCCGGCCGACGCCTCAGCTCCTGCTCACGTCACGGAGGGTCCGGCCGACGCCTCAGCTCCTGCTCACGTCACGGAGGGTCCGGTCAACGCCTCAGTTCCTGCTCACGTCACGGAGGATCCCGTCGACGCCTCAGCTCCTGTTCCTAGTCTGCAGGAGTTTAAGGAACGTTTTGTCCTCGTTTTGGCTTTTGAACCCAGAGCTGAGGGTTCGCCAGGCTCTGCTTCAGCTTCTGAGGGTTCGCCAGGCTCTGCTTCAGCTTCTGAGGGTTCGCCAGGCTCTGCTTCAGCCTCTGAGGGTTCGCCAGGCTCCACGTCTCTGGAGTTCCACAGAGTGTCTGGGAAGTCCTCTACTCTGCTCAGTCGGCCTCCACGTCTTTGGTGCAGGCCTGGTCGCCCGCCTGAACTCTGTGCCTGCTCAGGATGACCTCCTGGTCTGGTTATGCTTTTGCTTCATGTTTTTCTAGTTTGTGTTCAAGAGTCTCTGTTTTGCTCCAATCACGTTTTGTTCTGTTAATTAAGTTTATTCAGTTCACCTGCTTCAAGTTAATCTGTCTCCTTACTCCACCTGGTTTTCACGCCATATATTCACACCTGTTCTGTTAGTCTTCGTGGAAACATCTTTCATTCTCATGCTCATGTCTTGTTCTCAAACCTAGTCTTGTTTTTTTGATCATGCCATGCCTGTCTTGCCTGCCCGTTTGTTTTGTTCCTGCCTCCTGCTGAGTGTGAGTTTTCGTTATTAAATCTTTTCCACTTACCATCACGCTGCCTGCTCGTCTGCATTCTGAGGTCCAATTCCAAGTAAACCGTGACAGAACCGTGACATGATTATCTTTCTTTTGTTTGCAGAGCTGGTTTCTTCTGGATGATGAGTCAAAAAGGATGAAAATAATTAATGCATGTCTGTGGTGGATTGTTGCATAACTCATCCCTGCCTATCACTGCAGCACGTTGCACAACAATCAATTCAAGACCTACTTTTAAATTATTCAAACCACCACCGTGCAACAGGTCACAATAAAACCCCATCATTGCAGCCCCCCTCTGCTCCACAGTGTGGTTATTAACCCAGCCGGCGAACTGGAAAGGTGAGGTGGGGGATTAGATGGAGGAAGGACCCACCACAGGGAGGTAAAGAAGGGGGGACCTTAAGGGCCCGAAGGATTCCGTTTCCGGTCTTCTTCCCATCAGCGCTCCCAGGTCACATACCAGCCCCAATCACGTCCTCCTGAATAATTCAGCACATTCATCAGCTGTAATCTAATTATTCACCAGGTACAGAATATGAATAAGGAGCAGTGCAGCACCCATTTCCATATTCTGTCTTTGTATTTGACAGCACTGAGAGGACAGATGGACAAACAGATACTGTCTCGGGACAGACTGATGGGAAACATAAGATAACTTTTCTAGTCAGCTTAAAGTATTTTATGGTACAAGCCACACCGCCCCATTTTGTGATGTCCACAAATTGTGCTGCTAGTTGTTAGGAGGTTTTGATATGATCTAGTGTGGCAGATCAGTATCCTCTCCAGAAGCTGGAAACATGTTATTGCAAGTGATAGCTTCATTTCAGCAGGTACAGAATATGTAGGATGTTATGTAATATGGAACAAAACTATTTGATGTTTTAACACTTTGTTGGGTAAAAATGTTTTATATGTTTTCTGTTTGCGTGAGGCAAACAAATACATTGCATATAAATGCCTAATGAATCACAAATAATACAAATTAAAACTCATATATGCAAATTGATGGCTTCCAGTTTGGTGTTCTTGGTTTCGTGTTTGTGTTCTTGGCTTCCAAACACAAGACATTGCTTCTGAAGCAGGGAAGAAAGTTGAAGGGGACCAATGTCTTTCTGAACGAAAAGCGAATGACAATAAACACTGCCATCGTCGGAAAAGCAAGAGAGCTAAAGAAACTCAGAAAAATACAAAGCATGTGGACATCAAGCTGCAGGATTCTTGTCAAACTAAACAAAACACCAGAGTCAAAAGTGTTGGTGATGAGAATTCTAGAGGAGCTGGACAAATACATAAACATAGTTACATGAAGGTATGAATACACAAACAAACATAACCAGTTATCATAACCACACCTGGACATTCTGATACTTGCAACAGATTAACATGCACAATAAGCTGGAACTAAAGCCATTAAAGTACACAGAACTATCAGGATTTTGGAAGTAAAACCGACATGAATATAAATTTCTTCATCACCACCACCAGTTACTACACAAATGAACAATAAAGTCACAGCTTTACATCAGAAGACAACGTCAGAATCATCCATTTTAACTGTACAAGGCTGTACTCCAACTTCAATGAACTCAAGGAATATTTACATAAAATTTTAAGCTCATTTGATATTTTTGCTGTATCAGAGAAAAACGTTTTCAGCTTGATTTTATTTATGGATATGATAAGTTGTAGTTGTAGGTGTAGCAATTTATACAGACAAGCTATATAAATAAACTGAATTGAATTACTGCATGTGGGTCGAGTCGGCCTCAAAAACTATGACAGTATGTAAAACTGGGAGATGTGAGTTCTCAATGTTTGGACATTGCTTGTAGGGTTCCACAAGGATTAGTTTTGGGCCCTAAATTGAAAATGTATGTAAATTAGAAATTTGTATTTTTTGCTGATGACAAACATTGTCTATGTTGGAGAAGCAGCTGTTAAAAGATGTTACTGAAGAGATGAAAAAGCTAAAGATATGGTTTGATTGTAACTGTCTTTAATGGTGAGCAAAACCAAAATATTGTTTAGGAACTGTAATATGGTCAATGAACTGAAAATATAGATGAGTTAATTTTGACATGATATACAGAGTAAAATTTATTGATGTAACTGAAAAGTAGCTAAACTGGAAACCGCACATCAGATATGTTTAAAGTAAAATATTCCAAAGTATTTCTATATTGCACAAAGCTAAATGTGTGTTAGATAAACAAGGCCCCCATATTCTGTACTGTTTCTTAGTTTTACCATAGTTAGGTTACTGTGCAGAGGTTTGGAGAAAAACTACAAAACAACAATACTGTTTTAATCATAGTTTAAAAAAAGAGCATAAAGAGTAATTAACAAGGCTCCGTACCTGGATCATATTAAACCACTATTTATACAATCAAAATTATTAAAACTGACTGACATAGTAAAACCACAAACAGCTCTAATAACGTATTGAGTAAAAATAACCAACTGCCAGAAAATATAAATAAACTATTGAGGAGAAAGGAAGGAGTTTATGAGTTAAGAGATATGTCATTATCAAAACCAGATCATTGGGACAACAAGAAATGGTTTCTGTGTTTCTGTCTGTGGGGTGAAGCTTTGGAACAGTCTGAATGTGGAGAATAAGCAATGTTCAAACATGAAACAGTTTACAACAAATAAAAAGATGATCTAGATCAACATCAATCTTGAATAATTATCTTTATTATTCTTATTAATCCTATCATTATTAGCACTTACATTAAATTGTATTATTGTCTTTATGAAATGCACTTTATTTTTTTTCTTCACTTTTTCCGTTGTTTTAAATTACAATTTCTGTATGAATTTATTTGGGTTTTTCTTGATGAATAAGGACTCCTGAGAATAATATTGCAGGAGAAAGGGTGGGTTAATACTTAATTAGTGTATACTTCTGTCAACTCCTTTGAGTGTGTGAATATTGTATAATCAGTAAATATTGCTGTTACCTTGAAATCATAAAGATATGTGGAAGAACTTCGCTCACCTGATCAGAGTAATGACCTCAACTCAATAAAACACCTTTGGGATGAGATAGAGCAGAGACTATGAGCCAGGCTTTCTAATCCAACATCAGTCTCTGAACTAACAAATATGCCCCTGGAAGAATAATGGTCAACAATTCAATGAACACACTCCTAAACCTTGTGGGAAGCTGTCCCTGAAGAGCTGCAGTTGTTACAGCTGATTAAGGTGAACCAACATCATATTAAATTCTACAGATTAAGAATGGGATGTTACTCAATCTTTTATGTGTGAAGGCAGATGAGCAAATACTTTGGGCAATAGAATGTGTTTAAAAAGAAACGATGAAGCAGTAGCTGTTTTAAGTGACATGTCAGAACATTAGAGTAGCTTCCTTGAACAAGTCAACCCAAGTTGGAGTGGCACATTGATACTGACTGACCTGAAGAAACCTATGTTGGAACAAAATATGCTGCTGTCAAGGAAAAGATAGGAGAGGTTGCTGTTGGAATAATTTAATATAGATTTATCTTATATATTTTCCTTTTCTTTAACTTGACTATTTGAATCTTTATAACCTTTTATGATGTATGTGTGAGTAAGGATGTGATGAGTTTGTCTGCAGGCAAGGATCAAAGGTGGAACTGAGAAGGAAGCAGTCACAGTTGAGGAGGTCATAAAGAGGGTGGCTGATTGTGCTGAACAGAAGACACACTGATCTTAAGATGGGGGAGACTATGGAAGTGTGTTGTTACAAGATAATGGTGTTTATGACCTGTTTACGATGCAGCTGTTTTTCCCATCCTTAGAGAGCGTCATTCATTGTAACTAGGGAACCCCCAAAGATAATAAAAAGAGAGAGGTGCGGACAGATGGTTTTGAGAGCGGTAGGAGATTTGTAACTGAAAAGCACATCTCTGTCCGTTCTCCTCGCAGCGAGTAAAGTAACTAATTCTTTGTCTTTCTCTTCTTTTTGTGATGTTATAAGTATTTTAGGTTGTTTGAACATGACAGTTGCAGTGTCCTGAACTTCACCAACATTATTTGATTGCATAAATCAGTCTCAGGTGTATGTTCAAACATACACCAGGCATTTAATTGATTTAATTGCATATTAGACTGTCTCTGTTTTGGGGACCAAAAGTTCTGGTTAGTATATCTATAGCCAAAACATTGTAACTTTACATGCGATGTTCAAATGTTGACAAATGCGATGCTCTGGAATATGCTGCCACGTGATATCCTCAATATTGACTCTCTTCCTCAGTTACAATCACCCTTTTAAATGTGCATAGTCCCTGTAATGTTTTATCACATATGTTAAATTGTTGGCATTTTGTTGGTTTATTGTCCTTTGTTGTTTTTAAATGGTCTTGTACAATGTCCTTGAGTGTTATGAAAGGCACTTTTAAATAAAATGTATTATTATTAGTATTATTATTAAATATATGTACAGCATTGGGACTATCTACTATAAGACTTCCATAGATCTTTAGAATGACTTCTTATTATTGATGGTTTCTTTGTGTTGGAAAATGATTCCTGTAAAGACACAGTTCCTGATTTTTTGCAGTTTCTCTCTGAAAATGGCAATGCAATCAGGATACTATACAACTGAGCTAAAATATTGTGTAAATATATATTTTACAGAGCTCTGTTTTACATTCTTCAGCTTTTTTTAATTTACTTTAGCTTTATATGTATACTGTGAAGGTATCCCACTTCCTTATTCCTCTTTAACATTCAAAGCCATGTCTGCATAATTCCTATTTAAATAATCAATTTGCTTTTACTTCTTTGGTTTGCTAGACTGCTGGAGTAAATAATGGATTGGACCATTATCAGGGACTCTAAAACCCTGGAGACTGTGCGATGGGTGCTAATAATACCAAAACTAATTGCACGCACATCTCACATGCTTGAGTTTTGATTTGTGGAAAGGATGGAGTTGTGTATTTCTGGGAGACAAAAATGAAAGAATTTGACATCATGTGATTTTGTTTTTTTTGGGGGGGGGGCTGAAGCAAAAACACAAACAAATTTTAAATCAGGTGCTTCCCTTTCGCTCCTTGTAGGTCTTGTTATTAAAATAAATTATTTTAAACGGCTCCTTTTAACTTTTCAGGGCTATACATATTGGTCAACCTCCAGTGAGGATGGCTATTACATATAGCTACTGTTGTGCTCACATAAACAGAAAGACAAACCAGAGGTACCTGATGTGACAGTGACAATTACGTATACAACATGATGGCGCACTAACAAAGAAACAACTATCCAGTTCAAGTAAAAACAAGCCAATAAAACCTTGCCAAATATTGAATGGTTGGCCTGTATCCAGTGGGTTGCCAATTGGAACCCCTGCCCTGTCCGGCTCAGTCGTCGTGTCCTTGGGCAAGACACTTCACCTGCCTTGTCTGCTGATAGTGGTCAGAGGGCCGGTGGCACAGGATCTGTCAGAGGGCCCAGTGGCGCTGATTCATTCAGTCTTCTCTCAGTCTGCCCCAGGGAAGTGGCCACTGTCAGTATATGAATGGGTGGATAACTAATTGTAGTGTGAAGCATTTTTGAGTCCTCAGACTAGATAAAGTGCCATGTACTATTTACATAGGCTTTCGTGATCTCTTCATTTTCTGTTCATTTCCAAACCACCTCTGTCAATGTGCAGCACATTATTTTTGTCTTATAGTCAGTGTTTGTTCGCATTTCAAATGGTTTTAGTTTTTTCTGCCACTTTAATAGATGACATTGACCCTGAGCTGCAGAGTACAGTACATGAAGAATCAATTGTATTGCCAAAACACTCCCAAGTTGAGCTTAACTGATAAAGGGCAGAGCTAGTTTGCATATGTGATTGTTTGTCTTTTTTGTTCACGTGTCCTGTTGGGGCATTTCAGGAATACCGTATAGAGAAGCTGGTTGGCAACGTGTGCCGGGCTAGATTTGCTCTATATAAAGGACATCTCAAGATGGTATCCTAACTGCTTGATTTACTTTTTTAGATCTAATCTAATTTTTACTGGCCTCAAAACAAAGTACATGAAAGAACCATCTGTTTTTGATGTATTTAAAGACTGAAATTAGACTCAGTTTTGAATTTTGATGATATAAACAGGAAGAACATTCACATTTAGAGTTTCAAGGTTTTACCTACCGGTAATTAGAAAGTTAACTGGTTTCGATTACTGGCTGATTGATTGGTGCAACGCTAGTTATGTGTAGATGTGACACTGAGTTTAAATGTCTTTTGTATAGCAGAGTAATCTGAAGGTTAGTGTCAATGTTCCAGATACAGACTGTGTCACTTTCCAATTAATGCTTTTGCTAAAATATTTAAGTAGGACATTCATTGGTTAAAAACACAATCTCTTAGTGTTTAAGGAGAACAATGAGACTGATGCCCTATTACTACTCAACATGTTACCGTAGATTTATTCCTGCTATTTCCTGCAACCAGAAATGTTCTGTATCTTCTCCATACCTCATTCCTTAGAATTCCCTTTGTACAAATAAGCCTACCATGCCTTGTATATTTTTTTATCCAAAGCAAAGTTAAGACATTTTGTCAAGTTAAGTTGAAGTTGTATTTTGACAAACCTCTGTTGTCTGTAAATAGTCATACACAAAGATTGGACTGAATGAAACGGCTAATGTCCAAATAGAAATCTCAGAATTAATACCAAAACATAGTTAAGAATATCTTTTATCTTCTTTCTTAACTCTTTACTTCCTTGGTGGTTTTGCTCAGATTTCTGGTGTACTTCAGATATACATATTTGACCCCTTAAATACATTTGCAAGTTTTATCTTGATCATATTTTTCAGAACTATTGTGTACCTGACAATTTCTTTGATGTTCTAATTTATTCTGGTAATTCATGTTCTGATAACTTGTTCCAAGTAATGTCAGTCTACTGGGACATAGATTTTTCTTTCATTCTATCCTTGATTTTGATCATTAATTGTCCTGGCTTATGTTTTAATAGCTGAATTAAACCAACTTAAACAAGCAAACTCAAAATAATTTTTATACATTTTTGTGTAAATAGTGGTGGGAGTGAGACAAAAAAAACCCAAAAAACTAAATGTATCCTTACCTCCTCACACTGGCTTCATTTTAGATTTTGTACTGATTTACAAAAGTTACTGATATGTTACTTTTCACTTTTTAAACATTATTGCTTTAACTCTTAAAATAAGTCAAACGGACGAAGTTCCATTTGACCAATGTACCATGATTAATTCTATTTCAGTTTATATATTTAAGGACTTGGCTGACAAGGATTGTGGTTACACAGAGCTGTAAAACACCTAATGCTTCTCATTCTAGACCTAACACTGGTTGTATAACCAACATCTTCACTCCTGTGGTGGGGATTAAAAGCTATAAAAAGGGGCAAAGCCCAGCATGGCACAAACTGTAACCTCTCACTTGGATTACAGGTAACATGAAGTTTAGAGAATAGTCATCTTGAATAATTTTGAATGTCCTTTAGATCAGCTTTACAAAGGCTGTTTCCTTTTGTGCTAGTCAGGAATTTTTGCTTTAATTAAATCAGTACCTCATGTCTGCCTGCCTCTGGCAGGGAACGATGCCTCAGATCACTATCACTGTTCTTTTGGATATTTCTCTTGTTAAAAGAGATTGTCAGAAAGCCTGTGGATGAATTCATTTGAAAATCAAAACATGTCACCACAGTCACAAAGCTCCCCTGACAATTCTTCACTCCTTAAAAAGTTGCTTGTATGCAGTATTAACAAAGTAATAGCTGCTTGTTCTGAACTTCTGGGGTTTAAAGGAACGGAGAGAAATCTGGGAAATCACACTGTTTCCAGCACCAGTGGACAGTGAGATTAAAAGCGAGGGAAGTCATGCAAAAACACTAGGGGCTTTGTAATGTGTCTGCTTTTGATGCTGAGGAAAACCTAAAAATAATTGTTTGAAATGTTATTCCTTCCAGTCTGTTTTCAATCCCACCTCCTTAGATTTTCACTGTTGGCCAGGATCCATTGGCCTTATATTGTCAACTCATGCTTTTTCAACTGATAGAATCAAGTGACAAGTGTGGCCTTTTTAAGTCCTAATTTAATATATGCAACAGCATGCACAATGGAATGAGAAAAATATCCAGATAACATCTGGTCACTTGAACTCACCAGCTAGCATTATTTTGTACTACACTGGCAATATGATTCCTTTATTATTAATTATTTTTGGTATTTTGTCATAGACTTGCTGCTGTGTTATAGATAATTGTCCTATTGATGACTCAGTTTTGGCCCAGCATTTGGCATTGGTCAAAGGTTGTCACATTTTTCTCAGAAATACTTAGGTTTTTACAGAGAAGTTCTTGGTCAGCTCAGTGACTACAAGGTCCCCAGGTTCGTTTGCTCGAAAAATGGTGCCACGTATTAAAGCCAAACATCTTCATCCTGGTCTTATTTCTCAAAAGGACAAGGTTCTGTAACTCACTTTTAAATTTATGTTCTTCTTTTTCCTTAAGGTAATCTAATCTGTCTTGCCTGTCAAAAACTATCCTGCAATGTGATAACGTGTGGCGCCAGTGGCTCCCATCTAAGTGTCAGCTTGCGAGTAATTCACAGTGTCTCATGATTTGTGGGTGATTTGGGTTCTTCTTATTATTGTTCTTGATAGGTTTTGAATCATGCTTCTGTTTATTATTTTCCTGGTCATGCTTTAATTTTTGTCTTCTAGTTCATGTTTTGCCAAGTTAGGTTTTTTGGATCTGGTCATGCTTTAGTTTCATGGTTTACTAGTTATATTTCTATTAGTTTGTATTCAAGAGTCTCTGTTTTGCTTCAGCCACATTTTGTTCTCTCCTGTCTGACAATTAACTTTATTCGGTTCACCTGCACCTAGCATTCAGTTCATTTCACCTGCTTCTTACTCCATATATATACCTCTGTTCTGTTCATTCGTTGTGGAAACATTTCGGAACATTCCACCCTGGTTAAGGATCATGCCATGCCTGTCTTGTTACTGTTTTGTTCATGCCTCCTCTTACGAGTGAGTTTGTGTTTTTCTTAAGATTAAAATCTTCTACTTACCGTCATGCTACCTGTCCGTCTGCATTCCGGGGTCCTCCTTTACATAAGTGATGACACAGTGAGAGTGTAAAGAGCTTGACACATTCTCAGTAGTCATATTTAATATAGTTTTTTTTTCTCTGTATCATCACACCCATGCACAGATTCATCATGCCATTATATCAAAAGCTTAATTAGTTTCCTACAATAATCATGTCTGTTTTGTCATTTACTTGATATGATGGTGTGCTACACAAGATCCAAACATCCTCTGTTTCCTCTTGTTTCATCGTTGAACAGAAAGCTATTGTCATGCAGATACCATTTGATTTTCCTTTGTGTGTGATGACAAAGGGAGGAACTCACTGTAAAGAATGTCTTTGGTTGATGTGTTTTATTGAAAAGAAAAGAAAAACCCTCGACTTGAAATTCTAATACACTTTTTTAGAGCCTGAATTTTATGTATACTGAGTAGAAGTATGAAGAGCAACATAAAGGTTTACCACTAGAACTCCCAGGGCCGTCAATTTGACGGTTTTGAAAGTTTGACATACCATAACTCTGGTTTATTAAAACTCTTACCTTCCTGGCATCCTGACTTTTTCTAAACCTGTGTCTTTTGTATTCCTATGTCTCTTTTTTTTAAAAACAACAAAGTAAATAAAAGATCTAAGCATTTCTACCTCTGACTACCACAGCCACTATTTTGACAGCCCTATTAATTACATTGTTTTTTTTTTTCCCTCGGCTGAGTATACGCGCGAGCGTTGCCTAACAACCGCCAATCTAGAAAGCAGTCTGAGAAGGAGATTGTTGGCGTCCTACAAATGGCTTCTAGAAGGATATGTTCTGCTCAAGAGGCATTGGAAATGCTCCAAAAATTAGATAATCGTGATTCTGAGATCGAGAGGGATTCTGACGGCTCTTGGTCAGTATTCAGTTCCAGTGACAGCGGGTCAGAGAGTGTGGCTCCCCCGGCTAAAAAAACATGAGTCGTCCCATTAGCAGGAGGTTGTGGCGCATTATTTCAAGGTAGTAAAAGACTAGCCTATGTAATGATATTATCATTTTAGGCTATAATTTACAGATTAGTAAACTAATAATATATAAACTACAGCAACAGTGCCACAATCAGCGCAAGTTCAGAGACAGGGAGATGAGCCTGGTGCCGAGTGCCCAGCTATAAATCCAGCTCCCTTGCAGAAGAGAAACTACAAATCAAGGTACTGATAATGGACAAATAAATAAAAGATAAGTTAGGTCATAGATATAGTAGCCTAGTAACAACAATCTATTCTGTGCTTTACAGCGTTTTCATTGCAAGACGAGTGCACACCTGGGAAGGAGGAGGTGATAGGAAAGGATGGCACTGTGTGGACAGTGGTAGGGGAGGAAGAGAGAAGAGGGAGTCATCAGAGCCAGAATGCGTTGACAGAGCGCCAGGCCAGATCCAAGATGCCCAGACCGCATTCCTCTGCTTGGTGGGCGCCGAAATGCTCATCCACGTTCAGGGATGCAGGGTAGCTGAGGCCTGCAGAGTTTTAAGAGATGATTCCTCCTCGGATATGAGTGTGGATGAGTTGAAGGCATTTTTAGCACTAGTTTACGTCCGCGGAGTGAAGGGAAGCGTAACATGGAGCTGTCCAGCTTTTGGTCAGATTAGTAAAGCTTTTTTTTTCAAATGTACTTGCTACTCTGTATAATTTTTCAGTACTATTTATAAATAACAATAAAACATAATAGGTTTTTATCAAATACTATTATTAATTCTTATCAAAACCATAATTTTGTAGTGTGCAAGAAAACGTTTAGCATTCTGACCACTTGCAATGCGATGACATCATCACCGCCCTCGCATCCAGAATGCTCGTCGTCAAATTGACAGGCTTGGGAGTTCTAGTAGTGTTAGTATTCTGGGAGTCCTGGTGTTAAGAAAATATGTTTGGTTTGCAAAAGTCGATATATTCCTGGACACCCTGCCTTGCAAACATGTTCATTCCCCTTGGGCTTTTTCATATTTTTAATCATTATAACTAACAACTAGAATGTTTTTTATTGGGATTTTATGTACCAAAAGAAACACATTCTAATTGTGAATTGGAGTAGTTTTCAATTTTTTTCACAAATAAAATCCTCATACCTTTGTATTTAGCTCCACTTACTCCGATACCCTTAAACACGAACCAATGTGACCAACTGCCTTCAAAAGTTGTTAATACAGTCCATCTTTGTGAAATGTTATCTCAGTAAAAGTACAGCTGTTCTGTGGTGGGCCACAGAGATTAGTGAATAAAGAGCTTCATAAAAAACAAGGACCACACCTAACAAGTTAGGGATAAAGATGTGCAGAGGGGATAAAACAATATATTTAGCGTTTAACATCTCATAGAGTGCTGTTTAATCAGTCAACCAAAAATGAAAAGAATAAAGCAAAACTGCCCATCCGCCAAGGGGGAGAATCTGGTGACAGAAAAATTATTACTCCTGGACTTCACGAATTTTACCTTTATGGAAGATTGACGAGAAAAAAAGCCATTGTTGCAAGAAAGACATAAGAAGTCCAGTTTGTGTCAAACCATGTAAGAGACACAGCTGGTGGAGATTTGTACTAAGAATTAACTGCAAAACATTATTCATCATGAAAAGAACCACTACAGTGCATATCCTGATAAACCAACCCAGCACCTTGGCCTATTGAGCAGAATGTGATTGTCAGCTGTACTGAAGGCTGAGGCAAGGTGCAGCATGAGCAACATAGAACCTATGTCTGCATGTCATTTGAAACTCTCAGAAGAGCTGTTTCCGTGAACGGCATCTAACAAAACATGACTAAAAGTGGCCAAAAATGTTGTGCTGATCCAGAGCAGCAGTTAACCACTTGACCAAAACCTTCTCTAAAATCTTAGCAAGAAAGGAAAGCTTGGAAATAGGTCCATAACTGTAAAGGAGAGAAGGATCCAAATTGTCTTTTTGCAAAAGCCGGTGGTTAACACCATTTTTAAAAAATAGTCATGTTTAATAAATTAGAAAATGCACTACGATGAGGCTTGTTGTCAACATAAAAGTACAGTTTCAAAATAACCTTTAAGAAGGTATTAAACATACATTTCTGTATTGAAAATGCTTTTTTTAATTTATCTGATGTAATACTCTAATCTTAAATGCTATGTTTCATTAGCTGTAAGGAAAAAAAACATCACAATTAAGATAAATAAAGGCTTGAAACCATCAGTCTTTCTGTAATTAATCTGTAATTTGTTTGTGAACTGAGTTATAGAAATAATAAAATTCAAATTTATTGAATGGGTCTGTAAAATCCAAATGTAATTGTTGTTACAGACACTTTGCGTCCAATCTGATGGTGCTTTAACTATTTCATAAATGATTTGCAAACATTTTAGTCTTTAGACATGCAAAACACCTGAGTGAAAGTGTCCCAAACCTTCTATTCATTATCTGCAGAGTTGCCCGGCTTATTACCAGTTAAGCAGCTATCTGCTGACAAGGTTGTGATAGAATATTTAGGAATCCCAAAAGCTGCAATTTGTCATCTGAGTCTGTCATATTTCTGTGTGCATAAACAAAAGTAAGAAACATTATTCTTTGCGTCTTTCATGATTTCTCGTACTCGTCGCCTTCCGCTTTAGCCGGGACCAGGTCGCGGATGGCCAAGCTCCACACCCTATCTCTAAGGGAGTGCCCAGCCACCCTACGGAAGAAGCTCATTTTAGCTGCTTGTTTCTGGGATCTCGTTCTTTCGGTCATGACCCAAAGTTCATGGCCATAGATGAGGGTAGGAACGTAGACCGACTGGTAAATTGAGAGCTTCGCTTTTCGGCTCAGCTCTCTCTTCACCACAACAGACCGGAATGGTTTTGAAGAACTAAATACGGATGAAAGTTTGCGTTTAGGTTTCAAGAGAATGCCGAATAGTTATAGTTAGCTGGCAATAAAATGTATTTGATATGAATAAATGATATGTATATCATATATATGATATATACAGGGGTTAGTCTCTGGCGGTGTGGCTAAATCTTTCACAAAGTCAGAGACTTGGATGGGATGCTCCAACTGAGACCTGTGGTTTGTCTTTCTGGATGGTGAGCGAAGCATCACACAGGTGGTCTGCAGATGTTTGTGATGCCTCTTTCCGCTGTCCACGTCATCAAGTTTAAAGGGCTGGCTGGACCACATCACTAAGATGTAATCAGGAATATGCAGAATTAGAAGATGGTGCTCACAAAATGTGACAATTAGTTATACCCCTCAAACATTAATCACATCTATGATATTATACTCGCCTGCATACAGTAGTCATGTTCTGGTGGTGTATATATATATATATATATATATATACATACAGGGGTTGGACAATGAAACTGAAACACCTGGTTTTAGACCACAATAATTTATTAGTATGGTGTAGGGCCTCCTTTTGCGGCCAATACAGCGTCAATTCATCTTGGGAATGACATATACAAGTTCTGCACAGTGGTCAGAGGGATTTTAAGCCATTCTTCTTGCAGGATAGCAGCCAGGTCACTACGTGATACTGGTGGAGGAAAACGTTTCCTGACTTGCTCCTCCAAAACACCCCAAAGTGGCTCAATAATATTTTGATCTGGTGACTGTGCAGGCCATGGGAGATGTTCAACTTCACTTTCATGTTCATCAAACGAATCTTTCACCAGTCTTGCTGTATGTATTGGTGCATTGTCATCCTGATACACGGCACCGCCTTGAGGATACAATGTTTGAACCATTGGATGCACATGGTCCTCAAGAATGGTTCGGTAGTCCTTGGCAGTGACTACCGAACCATCTAGCACAAGTATTGGGCCAAGGGAATACCATGATATGGCAGCCCAAACCATCACTGATCCACCCCCATGCTTCACTCTGGGCATGCAACAGTCTGGGTGGTACGCTTCTTTGGGACTTCTCCACACTGTAAATCTCCCGGATGTGGGGAAAACAGTAAAGGTGGACTCATCAGAGAACAATACATGTTTCACATTGTCCACAGCCCAAGATTTGTGCTCCTTGCACCATTGAAACCGCCGTGTATATTGACCCTGTGGAGCTCCCGACGGACAGTACTGGTGGAAACAGGAGAGTTGAGGTGCACATTTAATCCTGCCGTGATTTGGGCAGCCGTGGTTTTATATTTTTTGGATACAATCCGGGTTAGCACCCGAACATCCCTTTCAGACAGTTTCCTCTTGCGTCCACAGTTAATCCTGTTGGATGTGGTTCGTCCTTCTTGGTGGTATGCTGACATTACCCTGGATACCGTGGCTCTTGATACATCGCAAAGACTTGCTGTCTTGGTCACAGATTCACCAGCAAGACGTGCACCAACAATTTGTCCTCTTTTGAACTCTGCTATGTCACCCATAAAGTTGTGTGCATTTCAATATTTTGAGCAAAACTGTGCTCTTACCCTGCTAATTGAACCTTCACACTCTGCTCTTACTGGTGCAATGTGCAATCAATGAAGACTGGCTACCAGGCTGGTCCAATTTAGCCATGAAACCTCCCACACTGAAATGACAGGTGTTTCAGTTTCATTGTCCAACCCCTGTACATATGATATATATATATATATATATATATATATATATATATATATATATATATATATATATATATATATATGTGTGTAAGGGTTGTTTATACCTCTCTGAGCTTGACTATGATGATGATTTGCCCCGTATAATCCAATTGGTTGTGATTAATACCAAACCAACTAATGACATACCTTTGTCCAGCATCATAACATTCTGCACATTGTAGAATATCACATCCTAGTATTGGGTTCTGAGCAACGCGTGACTCGTATAGTTTACTGTAAGAGACTATTGATTTAAACTATTGATTTTTGTTTCATATATGATTTTACCATAATAACACACTTGAAAAATAACAACTAGGTTAACACATGGTAGTTTAAATAAATTATGTCTTGTGCTGGAAAGAAAAATGTTTATTCGCTGGTTACAAAATGCAAAAACAGCAAAATGCAATCAATGTCTGCAGGCTGCATGGTGGCGCAGTTGGTAGCACTGTTGCCTTACAGCAAGAAGGTCTTGGGTTTGATTCCCAGTTGGAGGTCTTTCTGCATGGAGTTTGCATGTTCTCACTGGGTACTCTGGCTTCCTCCCACAGTCCAAAGACAGGCCTGTTAGGTTAATTGGTCACTCTAAATTGCCTTAGGTGTATGAATGAGTGTGTGCATGGTTGTTTGTGTGTTGCCCTGTGATGGACTGGTGACCTGTCCAGGGTGTACCCTGCCCATAGACTGCTGGATATAGGAATAAGTGGTAGAAAATGACTGACTGATGACTGAAATAGAAATGTCTGAGCCCCACAAGTTTATTTCAATAATTCAAAAATAATGGCCAATTCCATTATCTAACTCGCAAAATAAATAAAAAATTAAAAACTGACATTCTTTGGCAAAATCTTGCCATTATTTATTTGCATAAAGCATAGCATGAGGACATGCTGGTGTTTTCAGATGCTACTGTTACAGCCTTACCCAGGTCAGTATATATCTCCCAGGTCCATAGGGTCCTTTCACAGAATGACATATAATGCCTAAGTGTGTCAGCTGTTAGGCCCTCCAAAGTGCAATGGTTGGTTTCGGAGTGAATTTCTCTCCTTGAAGTAGTAGAGTGGATGGGACTTCACTCAGAGAAATTAATCTTGGATTGGGGACACTATACTCCAGAGCTTTTTCCAAGGATGGTGTCAATCCAAACAAGTTTTCTCAAGCTGTAACTGTGACAAACAGTCCCTGTGCACTGCATCATTCCTGATACCTCTGTTTTAAATGCTGTTGGATATAGAACAGGACTTTGGATTGGTATTAGGCATGGAGATGCTGCAAGGTCGAGCCCTGGTTCCACAGTAGACTAAAGGTGAGCTATGCCAGAAGCTGAGAGGACTGACAAATCTATAGAGACAAAAGGCATTTGCCTTGTGTAAAGTGTGTAAAGTTTGCAGTACTGGGAGGAACACTGCCTTGTGAAGTGAATTACTGTGGACACATGGCACGGTGCATCAATACAATGAACAATAGTGTTCAACTGGACAGAGCATAATATTGAACTCAGAACCTCTGCCCTCAAAGAATCGGTATGTGGAGTGACACCCTTTGAAGCAAGGGATTTCACAAGTTGGAATACTTTATTTCCTCTTAACTTTTAACATATTTTGAGCAGTAAGTCCTCCTGTTCTGGGGCTTTAAAATTTATTTGTTTCTCTTGTCTTTTCCTTTTGACCTCCTAAATTATTCAGGTCTATTACTGTTAAATAAAAGAGTTGTTTTAATCTAAAGTAAAAAAAAGAATTCATATTTTTTCACAATTTTGGCAAACATGTACAATGGATCCTACTGATGATCATATTCCAGCGATTTTCCGAAAAATATTTACAACTAGTAAAAGCTTGACCTTTTCTCTTGCCACAGAATACTTTCAGAAAAACCCAAAGGGAGAAAGTAAAGTTGGCTGGGAAATATGAAAACGTTAATGTTTTTGTGTATTTTGTTACCAAAAAAATAGAGAAACCCCAGCAATGAGAGACACCAGCATAGTTTTTGAAAAGAAAGTTTGATATAGAGAGCTCACAGTTTTGTGCGTTCACTATCTCCTGGTCCTGATAATAATGGAGACATTTGGTAAATCACAGAAACGGCTTCAACCAGAGAAATGTGTAAACAGTTTGACAAGCTGCAGGTCACTGCCATCTTGGATTCTCTGGACAAGATTCAGAAACTGCAAAAAGCAGTCCAAACCATCCTGGATGTATGTAAACAAGTAATTGCCAACCCAATTTAAATCATGAATTCACTATGCTTAAACATAATGTTTTTTTGCAATAGTCACAGAGACACATCTCAAAATGCAACTTATAATGCCCCGATATAAAGAAACAGATTATGAGAAACAAAGTCATTGACAAACACCAATCTGGAAAGGGCTACAAAGCCAATTATTAAGACGTTGGGACTCCAAAGAACCACAGCGAGAGCCATTATCCACAAATGGTGAACATGGAACATTGGTGAAGCTTTCCAGGAGTTGTGTTCCAACCAAAGTTACTCGTATTGCAGATCAACAACTCATCCAGGAGGTCACAAAAAATAGAACATAGACTAATGCAATGCAGCCCTAAATTGCCTGAGTTCAGGTCACTGTTTGTGATTCAACAATAAGAAAAAGTATCATCCATGGTAGAATTCCAAGGCAAAAACCATTGTTGACCAAAAACGAAAAAAAACCCACACAGGCTCATCGCAGATTTGCCAAAAGAACATCTATCCCAAAGACTTTGGGAAAATATTTTGTTCACTGAATAGATGTAAGCAAATCATTTTAGAAGGTTTGTGTCCCATTCCATCTGACGTAAAACTGATACAGTATTTTTAAAAAAAACACATTATATTGACAATCAAACATAATGTTGAGATTGTGATGATGTGAGACTGCTTCAGGACCTGGGTGAGTTATGCAGGACATTGATCTAAAGCATGGGTTTGTCTGCCTCCGAATGACCCAAAAATAAATTAAATAATCAAAAAATAAATATATAAATACATAAAAACAAATGGCAGCTTAGGAATAGCCTAGACAAATTTTAGACACATTTTAAAACATGAGAAGAAAAACTACACCACAGAGGAGGGGGGATTTATTTTGGTACAAAGGGCCAGCTTTTTTTCCATCCAAATAAAGGAACGCATCATTTCAAAACAATATATTGTATTTACTCAGGTTATCTTTGTGTGATATAAAAAAAACTGTTTCAGTTGAAATTTTTTTTTTGTGATTAAAAAGAAAAAAAAAAAAAAACAGAAAATTTGTCAGAGGTCAAATTTATTTTTACACAACCGTTAGGCCCTTGGTTTGATCCACCATATTCAAGTTGAATAAAATTGACTTTATACAATATACCATTTAAAAAGTAGTGTGATGTGATCATAAATAGCATAGGCCATTTTTACCATATTTTTTCATTCTTTCTGAGAGGTTGAAGTATTTCAGCCATTGTAAAACTTGTGTTTTTTTGTATACAGAAATCCGAATTTCTACGTTCTAAGTTGAAAGCACATTAAGTGGAATGCCCTGACATGGAAGTCCTCAAGCAACCCCAAACAATGTCCATTATGTACTGCTGTATGTTAAAAATAGTGTAAGCACCAGGATTATTTGAGCTTTTAAATCAGTGGCACAGATATAGCTGTACAATTTCAATTTGTAAACATGTTCCTTTGGTGTTTGAATACATAAATTTGAGAGAAATACATGGTTTTTGTCTTGTATTGCTAACACACAGAGGCATTCCCACCCCTCGTACACACACCCACAGAGAGAAAGTGTGTCTCTCATGTTTTTGTGTGCAAGTACTTAATGCCCACTTGGAAAAATGGAATGAATCAGAGGATTAGTGAGGCATGGGAGACACTGCAGGGTGTGTTTGTTGTTTCTTTGTTACTGAATGCATGTGTTTTCAGAGGGGAAGGTAGTTCATGCTATATATGGTGCTCTGATTGCTGATCCACTTCCTCTTCATCAAAGAAAAGAGAAGGAGGACAGTGATGGAATTCCAGCACAGACTTTGAGATGTGACAGCAGGATGACGATGGGGTCACGGTCACATATTGCTATTTAAAGCGGACAAAAAGCTAGATTTTCTTGTACAAAACAGTAAATAATGTGATGATGAAAAAAAGCAATAATTTCACAACAAATTCACTTTCCTCCTATGTCGTCTCTTGCCAGCCTTGTCTGCAGGAGCGTTCAGGAACCAGTAAGATGAGAGTGTAATCCTTCCTCAACAGTTACACAGTGAAAGCAGCTGAGCTTCTCAAAATGAGTCCAAAATGTCGACGAGAGGTTTCAACAAGCAGATGGCTCTGATTGGAAATCTGGCTTGGAATGAAAATACTTCTTAGTGTGTAGCGATGCGAACATTCTCCATCACTGTCTGCCTTTAATAATCCCTGAGTGCAGACTGTGGTACTTACAAATCACAGCCAATGTATCAACAAGTTCGGATTCCTGTCATGCAGTATATAAAAAGTAGCATGTGTGCAGTCATATGGAAATGCTCTGAATGTCTCAGGAAAATATGCTACAAGTTGCTCCAACATTAATCTGTATTTTTAAGAATAAAATTGAATGAATTATTCTGTCAGGTGCTGCACGGTGATGCCGTTGGTAGCGTTGTTGCCTTGCAGCAATAAGGTCCTGGTTTAACTTTGGGGTCTTTCTGCATGCAGTTTGCATGTTCTCACCATGCATGTATGGGTTCTCTCCGGATACTCTGGCTTTCTCCCACAATCCAAAAACATGATGGTGAATTATTCTCTCTAAATTGCCCTTAGGTGTGAATGGGTGTGTGTTTGTGTTTGTACTCTGTGTTGCCTTGCGATGGACTGGTGACCTGTTCAGTGTGTACCCTGCCTTTAGCCCGTAGACATTTGGGGATAGACAGCAACTCCCCTTTGACCCAGTTTGGGAGAAGCATGTATAGAACATGGATGGATGAATGTTCTTTTCCTAAGTGAAATGATTATACAACATACCCATGCAATAATTTAAGAAAACTGCAATTTTGTGTTTAAGTTTTTTCTGATCCAGACAAGGCCAAACTTGTACATACAGGCTCAAATGACTAGATACGCCCAAATGTATTTTTGTTTGTTCTACAGAACTTAAAGAGCTAATTTAAATAAATGTCCTTGCACAGACCTAGCTTTCAAGCATAGTACATAAATGTTCAATAGGATTGAGGTCAAGGCTTTAGGAAGACCATTTTAGAAGCTCAGTGTTAGTCTGGTTTAGACATTCCAAAACCTGTCTGGGTGTGTGTTTTTGATTTTAGTGTTGGAAGTTTTAACCATCTAGATGTTGATTTAAAGGTGACGTATGGAATACACTAGTGCCACCAGTAATGAAATACAGTGTGAGTCACAGCATGACTGCTAAAATCAAAGTGTTTGATATTCGATAAATTGTTCTTAGTTTTAACAGCCTCACCTTGACTTCCCTAAACAAACGTTTTGACCTTGTGACCAAATAGTGCAATCTGTGCCCAATTTGACCATGATTCTTTTTTTCTCCAGAAGGCATTTAACTTATCTATGTTGGCAGCTAGAAATTTAAGTTCAATTTCGAGAATTGACTTGTTTGTTGGCTTGCACCCTCTAAGTCCATGGTGATGTAAAAGTGTATTCACTGTAAAAAGTTACAGTGTTGTTCCAGCATCTTCTAAATTATGGTAGACTTTGGTCTTAATGGTTTCTGGGTTGTTCTTGATCATTCTAGCCAATTTTAAAAATATAAGTAGGGGTGTATGTAAATATCTGACCCTGTATGTAAATATTTGACCATGTGTATAGTAGGGATGGAGAGATTCAATAATTAGAATCGATGGTCTAAAACAGATGTTACTAATGTGACTGCACCGGTAGCTTCAGTGTGGATCGGATATAGCATCGGATATACCAACAAAATGCACAATGTATCTTTCTTAGCATGTCTGCATTGGTGAAAACCCATGGTTACATCGAATATTATGTATTTATCTCTTCTGATTTCACGTCCATCACTTTCGTTTGCTGTTTCGTGATTAAAACTTAGGGGAACCCGGTGACAGCAGAAAAATTGAGAGAGAAGCAGGTGAGGAGGAGATATGCAACGTTAGTCTGAAGACACATAAGTCCAAACTTTGGCAATACTTCAGACTCTTCAAGAAGGAAGGTGGAAAACTTGATAAAACTCAAACAATTTGCAAACAATGTTATGCAGCTATAAAATATGTTAGCGGCACCATGAACATGGCATCGTACATGAAAGGACGGCATGGCGTGGATACCTTGGATGCTGCTTCACTCACCTCTTCCTCAAATGTCTCTGCTGGTTCACATTCATCCACAGCCAACAGCAGCAAAACTGGTGAGAGAAGTGTCACTAGTTTTTTCAACTTGGGCCTTCCCCTGGCAGCTAACTCTACCCGCTCGCAGGCGATGACCAGCGCCATCACCTATTTTAGCTGTAAAGATATTCAGCCATGCAGTGTTGTAGAAAATATGGGCTTCCAACAACTCCTCCATATTTTGGAACCATGGTACAAAATACCGGTTAGGGGGACCTTTACTGACACACACATCCCTACTCTTTACAAAAAAGTGACAGGAGAGATGGTCGAAATTTCCTAAATAAATTTATTGTTTTAAGCAGAGAACAAGACTGAAGAAACCAGATGTGGCTTGTAAATTCTTTGTATCCTGTTGAATCATTTTGATTCATATCTAACCAAATCTAATTGTAAAAGTAAAATCATTATTTGATCATTAATGAATCGCATCGCATCGTGAGCAGGAATGAATCATATCACATCGTATCGGCAGGGGCCTCAATGTATCATTAGTATGTTGTATCGCTGGCAACGCATTGAGACTCTTATCCAATCAGCTTCAGTGGTGAAGATTCACATCCCTAGTGTAGAGTAGTGACAATCTGCGATTAATTAAATAAATTGTAAGGGAATCATACCTGATAAGCTGTGTGTTGCTTAGCAACGCTACTGGCTTGTTGTGGGACAAAGCATGTAGAGAACGTTGGCGTTCAGCACGCATTCTCCGACGGGGTTCCAAAATTATAAATGGAACGTCTCAAAGTCTGTGTTGAATGAGCTGCTCTTCACCCTCACAATAATATTGCAGCTGTAATAACGGCACAAATATGCAGAACAGAGGTGCTGCACGCAGCACGTCTACAGCTGTTTTCCTCAATTTCCGGGTCTGTGCTCTGTCCCTCCCCCCCCCGTCATATCTGTCCAATGGGAGTTCACTGGCAAAAAGTACAATGGGAAAACAAACAGCACCAAATGAAAAAAATAAAGTTTGCTTTTGGTCCGGACCAAGCAAGCGGACCAAAGGACTTTCCTGGTGTGAATACACCCTTAAACTTGCACACTTAATGCTTGCTTTTCAGGGTCTTTCAAAGCCCTAACTAGATTATATTTGTGCCCATAATGAGTACATGGAAACATCGCATCAGTGCTGTCTCTGGATAAACCTTTTGCAGAGAATAAATAAAGTATACAAATTTCCCAAATATTTATTGCTCAATGCTATAACAGACTGATGAAGACGTTAATGTTTCAGGCATGATGTCTGAAAACAGTATTTCTGAACCTTGGTTCTAGAGCCAGAACTTTTGTCTTTCAGCTGAAAAGCACTAAATCAAAGACTTAAAGAGAAGTAGTGCATCTTTCAGCTAAAAAGCCAGACATTTCCTCTCATGTTGGTATAACCTAAAGCAGCACTAAAAGCAAAGTAAAGATTGGAGTCAGATGAAGGTGACAGTATGTTAGTGTCAGAGAAGAAGAAGTGAAAAAAGACCCTAGAGCCTTACATTAATGACCTCAGAGCAAATATATATGTGTCAGAGTGAAACCGAAAAAAAAGGTCAGAGAGCTCATCTCTCTTTCCTTAGATGGGAAGAAAAAAGAGGTGCTGGAGTGAGGCGTAACTGACACTTGGCATGATCGTAATTAACATGTCTTTCATATTTCACACAGCTTCTGGTGAAAAGAACAGAGGTGTTGGCAGAACTACACTGTGCCAGTGTGTGTGTGTGTGAGCATGTGTGTGTTACACACAGCTCAGAGATCAATGTAGCGTTTGATCTGCATGTATCTGAGTGAAGTTAGCTTCCAGAGAGCTTCCAGAGCTACCAGCCCTGGGGTGGGGTGGGGGGAGGGTTGAGCATAACGGGCAACACCTCGTTCCACAACACACATATATCTACTCGCTGTTTCATCCATCTCGCAGACACACACACTTACAAAAGCTGCAGTACTATCACATCCATCAGGAAAAAAGACTGTGCGCATACTGACAAAAATGTGAAGCTGATTCTCATTCAGATAATTATTCTGAAGGAATCATCAAATTTAAAGTTCTTGCTGGAATATTCTGACTCTTTATCTCTGCCCTGTGAACAGCTAGAAATATTGGTCTGAAGGGGTGTCATGCTCTGCCGTTTTGGAGTGAATCTTTTGTTTACCTTTTTCGTTTATAGATGTTTTTGTTGTTTACTTCTGTTGTTTTTTTACTTTCTAGCTTCTTGTATTCATTTTAGTTCACTTATTTATCTGTGTTCCCCGGGTTTTGTTATTTGTATTGTTTCTTAAGTTTCTGTCCTTATGTTTGTTTTTCTCCCTCAGCAGCCCAGTCTCGTTAGTGCAATCAGTCACCTTCCCTCAGTTTTCCCTGCAACCCGGTTCCACACCTGTTTCATGTTCCATCTGATTACCTGTCACCCATTTCCATTGGTTCACACACCACTTCCCTCAGTATATATGTTTGGCTATTTTGATTGTTCCTTGCTCGGTCCTCCTGTTTACTTCCATGCTGATCCCTGTTCCATGTCATTGTTTTGAACCTGTGGAAACTTGTCTAAGTTGATCTATCTTGTTATTAAAGCCTAAAGATTCTTACATCCACAATGCTGCTGCCAAGCGTTTTTCTACACTCCGGTTCTGTTCAACCTCACATTATGACAGTAGGACCGAGCCATGAAACAGACCGGGCAGAAAAACTAGTGCAATGGTGTCAGCAGCAGGATTTTGAATTAAAGGTTAAATACAGGGAGAATATAGAAATAGAGCCCTCACCCATTCTGTTGGCCGAAATGGAGGAAGTATTTGGAGGTTTTGGGCTGGTTCTGGCTTCTCCTGGCTACAAGCCAAATCAGAGGTCCTCCACGTTTGTCTCGTCTGCTCTAGTGTTTGATGATGTCGTCGTCGCCCATCATCCAAACCAGCAGCAGTGACTGCCGAGTCATCTCCGCCAGCAGCAGCAGCCGCTGCCGAGCCATTACCACCAGCAGTAGTCGTTGTCGAGCCATCCACGTCAGCTACAGCCTCTGCTAAGCAGCCAATGCCAGCTGTGTTTAGAGAGGAGCTCTCTTCTTATGCGGCTAAGAGTCCGTGCCTCCCAGACCAGATGATGGAGGCAACCAGAAGGGGTAGAATCCTTGCCGGCCTTTTATCATGTCTGATCGATTCTAATGGTTCTCCTTGGCAGATTCTGGATATATTAAATCAACTTAAGGACTGGCTGGGAAAATGGGGAGATTATTTTCCAGGCCCACTGACTATGGAGGTGATCGAGTGCTGTCGCCAAGATACCCTAAAGAAAATTTTCTCACAGCCCGCTGATGAGTCCCCTGATCCACAGCCTGCTGCAGAGTTTCCAGGGCCTCAGTTTGCAGCCAAGTCCCCAGAAGTCTCTGATCCAATTCCCAGAGGGGTCCGAGGACGGATAGAGTGTGGAACGCTTTTGGTCCAGGTTCCAGATCCGACTGACTGTGTTCCAGGACTTGCTGACCGTGTTCCAGGGCCCGCTGACCGTGCTCCTGAGCTGACTTACTGTGCTCCAGGCCCTATTAACTGTGTTTCAGGCCCTATTAACTGTGTTCCAGGGCTGCCCGACTGCGCTCCAGAGCTGACCTCCAGATTGCTGGCCCCGAGGGTCCTCTATGCTCCGCGGTTGTCCTCCAGATTGTCGGTCCAGATGGTCTTATACACTACTCGACGGACTACTTGACCCCCTGCTCAGTCGCTGCAGGCCGCCCAGACTCCTGCTCGGTCGCCGCAGGCCGCCCAGACCCCTGCTCTGCCGCTGGCCTCCTGACAAGCCACTTCGTGGGTTCTCCTGGTTACATCATCGACCGCAAGACCAGTAACTCCTTTGTCGCATATTTCCTGATCGCCGGTTCCTGTGTCGCAGGCCACCGCACCGGCAACTCCTTTGTCGCAGAACGCCTAACCGGCAGCTCTAATATAGCTCTAATATAGCAGCAGCTCTATATATATATATATACAGGGGTTGGACAATGAAACTGAAACACCTGTCATTTTAGTGTGGGAGGTTTCATGGCTAAATTGGACCAGCCTGGTAGCCAGTCTTCATTGATTGCACATTGCACCAGTAAGAGCAGAGTGTGAAGGTTCAATTAGCAGGGTAAGAGCACAGTTTTGCTCAAAATATTGAAATGCACACAACATTATGGGTGACATACCAGAGTTCAAAAGAGGACAAATTGTTGGTGCACGTCTTGCTGGCGCATCTGTGACCAAGACAGCAAGTCTTTGTGATGTATCAAGAGCCACGGTATCCAGGGTAATGTCAGCATACCACCAAGAAGGACGAACCACATCCAACAGGATTAACTGTGGACGCAAGAGGAAGCTGTCTGAAAGGGATGTTCGGGTGCTAACCCGGATTGTATCCAAAAAACAAAACCACGGCTGCCCAAATCACGGCAGAATTAAATGTGCACCTCAACTCTCCTGTTTCCACCAGAACTGTCTGTCGGGAGCTCCACAGGGTCAATATACACGGCCGGGCTGCTATAGCCAAACCTTTGGTCACTCATGCCAATGCCAAATGTCGGTTTCAATGGTGCAAGGAGTGCAAATCTTGGGCTGTGGACAATGTGAAACATGTATTGTTCTCTGATGAGTCCACCTTTACTGTTTTCCCCACATCCAGGAGAGTTACGGTGTGGAGAAGCCCCAAAGAAACGTACCACCCAGACTGTTGCATGCCCAGAGTGAAGCATGGGGGTGGATCAGTGATAGTTTGGGGTGCCATATCATGGCATTCCCTTGGCCCAGTACTTGTGCTAGGTGGGCGCGTCACTGTCAAGGACTACCGAACCATTCTTGAGGACCATGTGCATCCAATGGTTCAAACATTGTAACCTGAAGGCGGTGCCGTGTATCAGGATGACAATGCACCAATACACACAGCAAGACTGGTGAAAGATTGGTTTGATGAACATAAAAGTGAAGTTGAACATCTCCCATGGCCTGCACAGTCACCAGATCTAAATATTATTGAGCCACTTTGGGCTGTTTTGGAGGAGCAAGTCAGGAAACGTTTTCCTCCACCAGTATCACGTAGTGACCTGGCCGCTATCCTGCAAGAAGAATGGCTTAAAATCCCTCTGACCACTGTGCATGACTTGTATATGTCATTCCCAAGACGAATTGACGCTGTATTGGCCGCAAAAGGAGGCCCTACAGCATACTAATAAATTATTGTGGTCCAAAACCAGGTGTTTCAGTTTCATTGTCCAACCCCTGTATATATATATATACACACACACACACACACACACGTACACACACAAACAATATATTCATTCCTGTGTTTCTTTGTTTTTCTGTTGTTGTTCAGCTCTGTTCTGGTTAATTAGTCCCGCTCCTCCAGCTACTCTGCTCAGCTGCAATCCAATTCCTCTGTTAAGCTTTTCTGGTTCATTGGGCATCTTCCACCCTACTTCAGTATATTAGCTCATTAGCTGGATTATCCTGTTTGCCTGCCTTTTTCCATGCCTGTTCCTCTTTTTGTTTCATATCCCGTCCTTCTCATTCCTGCCTTCAAGTTTTCTTTAATTATTAAAGTACTTATTTATCTTCAGTCAGACTCTGCACATGGTTCCTTTAAACCAATCATGCCACATATAGAAGTTAATTTCAATGTTGTCTAGGTCTGGATAAGTTAAGGCAAAATAAATAATTGCATTGAAAAATATTACCAGACTTCATTCGTATTTTTAAATGTTGAGTTTCCTCGTTCTGTTCTTCCTTCCTTATATACTTCATTCCCTATCCTTCCTTCCTCTGTTTTACTTTGTCCCTCCTTCCTTCCTTCCTTCTGCCGCTGTTTCTATTGCTTTTGTGTATTTCCTTTATTCCTATAGTTTGTCCTGGCTCAATCCTTTCCATGTGTTCTTCATTTATCCCTTCTTCTTCTCTTCTTTTCTATCCAGACTTTGTTGGTACCATTATGCAAACCGTGCCAATTGCAAACAAATCCTCCATGAAATTACTTTTAGACTGAGGAGAATGCAGGAGTCTGTAAAGTTCAGTCTGGAAATATGTGTAGGCACCATGAGAGCATCTCAGATGCAGATGCCTTCCTATTTGTAGTTTGTAGGATGTGATGGAATACCTTGCTTGAATGCAAGACATGCAAATTCACAATTTATCCAGTGAATGATTTTCAGAAAGGAAACAACAGGCCAAACATGGTCCAAAATAAAGAAAATACAGAAGAGAATTTGTAATCCATCATAATCAATTTTTTTATAATGTTTAAGCTCAGTGTTTTACTAATATGTGTCTTAAAGAGGCATATATAAAGCAAAACTAACTCCTGAGTTTTGCTGCCAATAATTTGATTGACTGTTGGTCATCTTGAGCCTGCCTTCAGCTCTTCATGGAACTTATTCTTTCTTCAGTCCCAGCAAAGAGTTGGTAATTAGATGAAACCAATATTATTCTTGGCAAAGGTGGTACTTCTGTATGGAGGACCGATCCTGACAAAATAAAAAATAAAAGCAGAAATATATATATTTTGTTTTTCCTTTTCCTTAAACATGCGTTTTCATCAAGAAATGCAAATGTTTTCCTTTTCCTTTTCCTTACACATGCCTCTGTTCTTTTTACATTTCCTCGTCTCTCTTTTTCCTTTACCGTATGCATTTCTGCTTCATTATGCAAATGAGGAGGGCTGCCTTCTTCTCTCCAGCTCCTCTCCTATTGGTCAATATACAGGAAGGAGGAGGATCCATGTGCAGGCCGAGGGTGTGTCCCAATTCAGGGGCTGGATCCTTCCAAGTGCGTACTTGTGAGCTGATTACATCACAGCGCGGCGTGTAAGGTCTTTCAGATGCTGCCGACAAATGTGTCCTTCTTTTGCCCGATTTGAAGGATGAGTTGTGAGTATCCTTCGCGGTCCATCTTTTCCCATGATTCATTGTGGGTCGAAGCAGTTTGGTCAAACAGGGGCAGCCATGGCGGACCACAGTGGCAAAAGCTCTGAGTAAACTGTGAAAAATTACACTTTCTGTGACACAAATGAACTTTTACAATGTTTTTAGTGCGAGAATATAACTGTGTAGATGTGAAAAATCTGCTTGATTTATCAAGACATCGCTTCATTTCAAACGTGCTCCGACGTGTTCGGAGTTTTCCGTTCCCACCTTAGTAACTGCCGCCTTGCCTCGCCAGCACTACCGGCGGTGGGGCTAGCTAGCCCGGTAGAGATCTGACCGGATTATCAGTTACTGAGTTCCTGCTGGCAGTCATCACAGTGAACGTTAAACAGTTTAATTCCTTGTATGTCCAAAAACGTACTTGGCAATAAAGCTTTTCTGATTCTGATTCTGATTCTGATTTTAATGTATTGTGTCATTTGTTCATGTAAGTCGATTTGACATTACAGGTGATATTAAAGTTAACCTGAATAAATGGACGATTTTATGTATTCCTACCGTATCGCTGGAGAGTGTGATTGAGAATAAATAAGCTTTTAAGTATTCATTTTTGATGAAGAAATATGCTATATGTGTTTTTAAAAGTATATTTATAATTCAGCCAGCATTATAATTTGTGATTCCAGGTACAGCTGAAGAGAAATACACTTTCAAATGCAAGCAAATCTCAGTAAAGAAGTGAAAAGTTTGAAAGAGCTTGTATGAGGCATTTGCATATAAATATTTTAATATGTTCTGCAAATTAAGACAAATGGAAAATTAAAAAAGGCTTTTTTTACATTGATATTAAGCAAGATGTTTTTTTTGTTGTTGTTGTTTTTGTTGTTTAGGGACAAAGGAGCAGACGGGCCAGTTTATTAAGCTCAGGAGTGAGAACCACCACCTTTTTACTGAAGCTAAAAACTCCTATCTTTCTAACTTTCCTAAATATCCAATAAGGGAAGGTCACCCCCTTGCAGGCCAAATAAAAGTGGGAAAATATGAAAAGGAAATATAAAGTTTGTTCAAAACTTCTCATGTCACACACGAATAAAAAATATTTCTAACAGTCTTATTGGTTTCTCTGTTTAGTCAACTCTATTTTTCTTCCTTCTAACTTTAGGATTGCAAGTATCCCAGGTCAGGAGAGGGAGTCAATGAAAAGCCCACTGCTGCTACTTGGCCCTGGTTTGTCCTTATGGATGAGGTGTTGGGACAGAGGTCTTCCACAACACCTCCTGTCCTAATTGCCTCCATCCCTGAGGACACTCCAGGGCCAAGCTGAGCGGTGGGCAACCAGATGGAGAAGGAAGACAGTGAGCCAGCAGGAAGGGTTAAGAAAAGAAAGAGGGACAGAGATGATGGATTTGATCAGGGGGACATGAGGGCACAAAGAATAGACAGACTGTTTTTCCATCTTAGAAAGAATGGTACCGAAATAAGATGCTATATAAGAAATAATATTACGTTTTGTTCAGATAGCTTCTTAAAGTTTTAAGCTGTTCTAATAAATTTCAATATTTTTCTTGTCACCAATGTATTTTATTTCCATTTGACCAAACAATATATCAACTTCATTTAAATTTCTAAACAAAATTTATTATGAAAATTACAAATAGCATTTTAAACAGAATGTGGAAAAAAACATTCAAACAGATCAAGATTACAAGACAAAAGGTATAAAATAAAACTATGTACAAGTATTTACAATGGCGACAGCAGGATCACCCTGAGTGACCGGTTCCTGGAACACCTCTTCAACAGAACAAAGAGGCAGATTTCTTTCTGAACAGAAAGTCTCTGGCGGTGTGGCTAAATCTTTCACAAGGTCAGAGACTTGGATGGGATGCTGCAACTGAGACCTGTGGTTTGTCTTTCTGGATGGTGAGCGAAGCATCACACAGGTGGTCTGCAGATGTTTGTGATGCCTCTTTCTGCTGTCCACGTCATCAAGTTTAAAGGGCTGGCTGGACCACATCACTAAGATGTAATCAGGAATATGCAGAATTAGAAGATGGTGCTCACAAAATGTGACAATTAGTTATACCCCTCAAACATTAATCACATCTATGATATTATACTCGCCTGCATACAGTAGTCATGTTCTGGTGGTGTATATATATATATATATATATACATACAGGGGTTGGACAATGAAACTGAAACACCTGGTTTTAGACCACAATAATTTATTAGTATGGTGTAGGGCCTCCTTTTGCGGCCAATACAGCGTCAATTCATCTTGGGAATGACATACAAGTTCTGCACAGTGGTCAGAGGGATTTTAAGCCATTTTTCTTGCAGGATAGTGGCCAGGTCACTACGTGATACTGGTGGAGGAAAACGTTTCCTGACTCGCTCCTCCAAAACACCCCAAAGTGGCTCAATAATATTTAGATCTGGTGACTGTGCAGGCCATGGGAGATGTTCAACTTCACTTTCATGTTCATCAAACCAATCTTTCACCAGTCTTGCTGTGTGTATTGGTGCACTTTCATCCTGATACACAGCACCGCCTTCAGGATACAATGTTTGAACCATTGGATGCACATGGTCCTCAAGAATGGTTCGGTAGTCCTTGACAGTGACGCGCCCACCTAGCACAAGTACTGGGCCAAGGGAATGCCATGATATGGCAGCACAAACTATCACTGATCCACCCCCATGCTTCACTCTGGGCATGCAACAGTCTGGGTGGTACGTTTCTTTGGGGCTTCTCCACACCATAACTCTCCCGGATGTGGGTAAAACAGTAAAGGTGGACTCATCAGAGAACAATACATGATTCACATTGTCCACAGCCCAAGATTTGCGCTCCTTGAACTATTGAAACCGACGTTTGGCATTGGCATGAGTGACCAAAAGTTTGGCTATAGCAGCCCGGCCGTGTATATTGACCCTGTGGAGCTCCTGACAGACAGTTCTGGTGGAAACAGGAGAGTTGAGGTGCACATTTAATTCTGCCGTGATTTGGGCAAACGTGGTTTTATGTTTTTTGGATACAATCTTGGTTAGCACCTGAACATCCTTTTCAGACAGTTTCCTCTTGAATTCACAGTTAATCCTGTTGGATGTGGTTCGTCCTTCTTGGTGGTATGCTGACATTACCCTGGATACCGTGGCTCTTGATACATCACAAAGACTTGCTGTCTTGGTCACAGATGTGCCAGCAAGACTTGCACCAACAATTTGTCCTCTTTTGAAATCTGGTCTGTCACCCATAATGTTGTGTGCATTTCAATATTTTGAGCAAGACTGTGCTCTTACCCTGCTAATTGAACCTTCACACTCTGCTCTTACTGGTGCAATGTGCAATCAATGAAGACTGGCTACCAGGCTGGTCCAATTTAGCCATGAAACCTCCCACACTAAAATGACAGGTGTTTCAGTTTCTTTGTCCAACCCCTGTATATACACTGCTGAAAAAAATAAAGGTAACACTTAAACAACACAATATAACTCCAAGTAAATCAAACTTCTGTGAAATCAAACTGTCCACTTATGAAGCAACACTGATTGACAATCAATTTCACAGCTGTTGTGCAAATGGAATAGACAACAGGGGTAAATCTTTGGTGATTAGCAAGACACACTCAATAAAGGAGTGGTTCTGCAGGTGGGGACCACAGACCACTTCTCAGTACCTATGCTTTCTGGCTGATGGTTTGGTCACTTTTGAATGTTGGTGGTGCTTTCACACTCGTGGTAGCATGAGACAGACTCTACAACCCACACATGTGGCTCAGGTAGTACAGCTTATCCAGGATAGCACATCAATGCGAGCTGAGGCAAGAAGGTTTGCTGTGTCTGTCAGCGTAGTGTCCAGAGCCTGGAGGCGCTACCAGGAGACAGGCCAGTACACCAGGAGACGTGGAGGAGGCCGTAGGAGGGCAACAACCCAGCAGCAGAACCACTACGTCCGCCTTTGTGCAAGGAGGAACAGGAGGAGCACTGTCAGAGTCCTGCAAAATGACCTCCAGCAGGCCACAAATGTGCATGTGTCTGCACAAACGGTTAGAAACTGACTCCATGAGGATGGTATGAAGGCCCGACGTCCACAAATGGGGGTTGCAGAATGCTTGGCATTTACCAGAGAACACCAGGATTGGCAAATTCGCCACTGGCGCCCTGTGCTCTTCACAGATGAAAGCAGGTTCACACTGAGCACATGTGACAGAGTCTGGAGACAACGTGGAGAGCGATCTGCTGCCTGCAACATCCTTCAGCATGACCAGTTTGGCAGTGGGTCAGTAATGGTGTGGGGTGGTATTTATAAAGAAATGGGCCATGCGGTACAAACCAGTACAGGACCTCTGAAACATTAAATCACTCTTTGGTGTGGTTATGGCATGTAGTGGTGGTTATGACCCCACACACAACCAAGCACACAGCTACTCCATGCACAAACTATGCAAAACACATTAATAAATAAATAACATTTTAGTTTATAATTTATCAACCAAAAATCAAGAAATAAAACCAAATTCATCTAGAAAAATTCAGTTTGACCAGTCTATGTGCTTTCATGCTTCTTTAAGATTAAGGTGGTCCTTCTGCCAAAAAACATTGAGGATTTTTGTGTGATTTTGTTGTCAGCACATTCAACTTTGTATAGAACAAAGTATTCAATGAGAATATTTAATTCGTTCAGATCTAGGATGTTATTTGAGTGTTCCCTTTATTTTTTTTGAGCAGTGTATATATATATATATATATATATATATATATATATATATATATATATATATATATATATATACAGTAAGGATCAAAAGTTTGGACACACCTTCTCATTCAAAGAGTTGTCTTTATTTTCATCACTATGAATGCCAAGAGTGTGCGTAGCAGTAATGAAAGCAAAAGGTGGCTACTTTGAAGAACCTAGAATATAAGACATATTTTCAGCTGTTCACACTTTTTTGTTCAGTATATAATTCCACATGTGTTAATTCATAGTTTTGATGCCTTCAGTGTGAAGTTACTATATTCATAGTCATGAAAATAAAGAAAACTCTTTGAATGAGAAGGTGTGTACAATCTTTTGGTCTGTACTGTAACTAAATGACATGTAAGAGATATGATGTAAAAATGTACAGCCTTTAGAGATAACAAAATCTTAAGACTTTTTATGACTCTTTAAGACCAGGGAGAAACATATATGCAATCTCTTTTGAAAAAATCAATGCCAAGCTTCTTGCATGTTGTTGGGCTGTGAGCACAACCCCCATTGGTGGACATCAGGCCCTCATGCCATCCTCATGGAGTCAGTTTCTAACCGTTTGTGCAGACACATGCACATTTGTGGCCTGCTGGAGGTCATTTTGCAGGGTTCTGGTGGTGCTCCTCCGGTTCCTCCGGTTCCTCCTTGCACAAAGGTGGAGGTAGCGGTCCTGCTGCTGGGGTGTTGCACTCCTACGGCCTCCTCCATGTCTCCTGGTGTACTGGCCTGTCTCCTGGTAGCGCCTCCAGGCTCTGGACAATACGCTGACAGACACAGCAAACCTTCTTGCTCTCATTGATGTGCCAACCTGGATGAGCTGCACTACCTGAGCCACTTGTGTGGATTGTAGAGTCCGTCTCATGCTACCACAAGAGTGAAAGCACCACCAACATCCAAAAGTGGCCAAAACATCAGCCAGAAAGCATAGGTACTGAGAAGTGGTCTGTGGTCCCCACCTCTGAGGTTGGGAATCAAATAAGTCTGTAAATGTTTTAAAATGTACATTTACAGACTTATTTGATTCCCAACCTCAGATAATCAAATACGTCTGTAAATGTTTGAAAATGGAACTGATTTTGTACCAGATTGGGATTCTAGTTGATAAAAAGTATCAGGCAGTCTTCTGCATGACCACTAACCATGCAGCTGAGCCTTTATCTAGTCCTCTCTTTTATTCTGATGCTTTTTAAATGACAATGAATGAGGGGTACAATTTTACAGAAATGTAGTCATGGTAACGAACGCTGATGTGCTTAATGGAAATGGTCATACAGGGATGAGTGCATTCGGAGATCGTAGGACAATAAATAGTCAGATCACAGTGGCTGGAAAATAAGGAGGAAAATATGTTGATTGACAGGTTTTGCTTTGAATTAGCAAAGCACATTTTGGGGAATCCATTTTTTATTTCACATGGAGATAATTTATATAGGTGAGGGATAGTGTTTTTTCCTGCTTCAATTCAGTGTGAAATAAGCAGTCAAATGACAAATAAAAATATGTATAATTCTGAACTGGTAGATCTAATTATATTATTTCAAATGTTATTATTTATTTGATGAATATTTTTCAAGATTGTTATGACAGAAGAATGCTAACCTTTCTGTTGCAGCAACCTTTCTATTAATAATGCCCTTTTCTGTAGTTGTTTAATTAGGTTGGACACAATACATAACTACTTTCAGTTTTATCCCTCTAATTATTTGTTTTGTAAGATTTCTGTAGTTTTTCTGTTTTTCCTGTCTTATCTTGTGATATATTTTAATTTTAATCAATTTCCATCACTTAACATGTATTCACACTGCACACTGGACTTATACACTGATTCAACATGCATGCATGGATGCAGCAGTTCCAACATCATTGTAGATAGAAAATCAAACAGATATTCTTAAATGCACATTTGCTTACACACAATGCAACATGCACTCCTGCTGGGTTCCTAAATATTGAGAATTAAACACTCACACACTGTGGACAAAGACACATTCACTTACACACACACACACACATATGTGTACCAATCTCGTAAGCTCTGCGGCACCACTTGCAAATTGTCACCGCAGAATCGGCGTCCCACATCACCGACAGGTCCAGATGGCGCTGTCACGGCTGTCACCGAACCGCATCTCCCAAAATACACTTGTGACAGCTGGAATATGTGCATCCATTCAGAGCAGAGCTACTACAGAGACTAATTATCACCAGCAGTCCAGCCGCCGCCTCGTACACAAGGCTCGCACCTCACAGTCACCTTACAAGATTGCCGAGACCACCGACAAATCAGCAGTGTTGTTAGTGAATGCCGCCTTGAACAATGGGCCTATAACCATGGAAACGCTCTCCAGAAAAATCAGTTGTTTCATGACAAAGGGATTTTAAGACTTTTCCATCCTTCTCAGCGGAATAATGCATTACTCCGCAGCTGTTCACTGGTTGCTTACAATGAGAAGTTAGAAAGACTTCTGACAAACCTTAAACTGGAGGTTTTGAAGCAGTTTTCAGAGAATGAAACTATGCTTCATCCTGACTAAATTAGATGCACCGCTAAGGACATCAAACTAGGGTAAACTACATTATGCAGTTTTTTTTTATTTTCCATTAATACATTGTTTAAAAAAAATCCCTTTTAGGCTGAAATGATTCCTCGAATAATTTGAAAAACTGAAGTACTAAAATTGCTTGTTGCTTCAATAAGTTCAGTTTAACTATTCAGTGCACTGTGTTCCGGCAGGGTGGCTGTTGCACAATGTTCTCACTTTCAGTAATGATAGCCTAATATGTGGATGCCAAGTGCATTTATCAGCTATGGATGGAGTTAGCAAGGGTCAAAAAGGCACCGAGACAATAACAGAAAGTGTCAAGTATGGGATCACATTAAACTTCACAAAAAACAAAACAAGAGTGCAGTCCATGTACTGGAAAACTGATTTAGCATTCCATAATGGCATTTTTATTTTTATTTTTTTAAATGTCCTGTCCAGCAAAGTAGCACTCAAGTGGAGCATTATGGCTAATGCTCCACTTGATGTAAAAAATACTTTATTAAGAACTGCTTTAGGATTATTTCAAATGTAATGGACAAGGAAACGAACAAGGAAATCATCAGAATAATCAATACTAAATACTAAAATAATCGTTTGCTGCAGCTCTATTCCTATTATTTACTTTTATCTCAGAAGATGAGTTAAATAATTTTGAAGAGAAGTTTCACATATCTGAAGGAGTGCAGTTTCAATGCACCTAAAAGTGAGCATTCTGAACTAAAACTCATGCCATATGCTCAGCCACAAGTTAAAAATCACAAACCTGTTAATTTTGCTGAAACTGAACAAATCCCAAAATTAGATGTTTTCCTTCTTCGTCTCCATCTCCTGTTTTCCACAGATCTTCTGTGGATGTAGTCTTTCTGTCTCTTCATGTAATCCCAGACGCACTCGATGAGGTTGAGATCAAGGCTGTATGGGGTTCGCTTAAATAGCATTTTGTAAATTGATCATTATTTATATTTCTGAAAGCATTTTTTGTTTACAGCATTTTTTCACACCTGCCTAAAGCTTTTGCGCAGTACTCTATGTTTTAGCAACATTTTAAAGGATGAAAGATAAATCTCCTTAGATTAGCCACTAAAATTGACCTTTTCTGCATGTCATCAGAGAGGTCATTTCTTAATATTAAAGCATTTATCAGGTGATACTGGAGAGATGCCAAATAGAGTGTGCATCTCTGTTATTTTATCATTTGTCACAGCTTCTTTATGTTGAACAAATAATTCAACCTGGAAAGACTCACAAAGAGAAGACAGGGATGTAATTAGAAAAGTTTCTTAGTGAATGTTTATTTCTTTGGCGCTCGGACCCCAGTGGAAGTCTTGAATGCAGAGGATGACAAGCGTTTGAATGAACATCTTAGGGTTAGAATTAAAGGTGTCTCCCCCCCCCCCCCGGGATCTGATCCTGGTTCCTGGTGGTGGAGTGGAGGCCTGAGGAGATTTGGAAGGAGTTTGAAAGCCAGATGGTGGAGATGGGGTGGAGGAGGGTAAAGTTCAGCTGAAGAACGGAGGTTTGCATGGATGAAGATCTTTTAAAGCGGAGCCTTGAAGGATGATTGGCCGGGGAGAAATGCGGACTTGACACTGATTGGTGGAGCAGAGCCGTATGGAGGAGAGCAGAGACTGTACTTCCTGAGGCAACTCAAGAAGTTCAATCTTCCACAGGAGCTGCTGGTCATCTTCTACACTGCCATCATTCAGTCTATCCTGTCTTCATCCATCTCAGTGTGGTTTGGCTCATCCACAAAACAGGACAGGTCCAGACTGCAACAAATAATCAGGAATGCAGAGAGAATAATCAGAGTTGACCTTCCCTCCATCCAGGACTTATACAGGTCTAGGGTCAGGAAAAGAGCTGCTAAAATCTCTGCAGACCCCACACACCCTGCACATAAACTGTTTAGAGTTTTACCTTCAGGCCGTCGCTACAGAGCACTGTTCACTAAAACCAGCCGCCACAGAGACAGTTTCTTCCCCCAGGCTGTTTCTCTGTTGAACATTCAATAGAGTACAAAACAACAGCATACAGATGTTGCAAATGCACCATTTTATTATATATGTGTATATTGTACATTGTAAATATGTATATTCTGTAATACAAAAACAAAACCAAAGAGCAAAGTGTACCGGAGTCAAATTCCTTGTTTGTACGTACGAACTTGGCAATAAAGCTGATTCTGATTCTGAATTAGACGAAGCTAGAGGTGATGGTGAGTCTTCCATGTTGAATTTTCGTTTAAACTCCTTTTGGGATTTTACTGGAAAAAACCCCCTCAAAAAACAATCAAAACATACACTCTGCCCGAACTTCTGCTGTTAAGAATCAATTCAAAGACCAATGATGAAGAGGATTTTCTTCATATTAAAAGAACACATGATTGTTCTTAACCTACAAAAACAGACTTATTTTTGGATGATTAATAATTTATATTTCTAATGTTTTGGGGAAGGTTTTCAATGTTGATGCAAATGATTTATTTGCAGAACACGAATCACAAAGGATTTTGAATCACCATCCTTATAGCACACGTATCAGGGTTATAATGGATTGTTAGATAAATAAAATCAAGGTAATACATAAACTTAGGTTCAAAAACAGGGACACGCCTCAACCACCCCTCTGATTACCCAGCACTCTACCTATACCCAGTTCACCCATCCTTCACAGTCTGTTATGTTCTTTCAACCCCATCCACCCTCCCTTACCCTCAACCCCATCTAACCTCATTCCTTCTCCTCCTCTTTATCCCATCACCCTCATCCCTACTTACTCATTCTTTATACTTCCCTCTTTATTTGAGGTTCTATCTGGAGGGTCCTAATTGGGGCCCGAGAAAAAGCCATTCCTTAAACACTGCACCCCCACAATGACTCTCCTCCTCCCAAGCCTTCAAGCTAGTCTTACCCGGTTAATCATCCTCTCTCCCAGTTCATCCATCTCCTCGACCCCCTCCTTCAATAAACTTTTAATCTCATATATTTGTGACATGGTTCTTGCTAGTGAAATGATATTCAACAGCTAGTTTTATGGCTCTATAATCTGCTCACAGATGTATTTTTTTTATATTCTTAAATGAAAATACTTTTAAGAAAATAGTGAAAACATTTATATTTAGGCTTCTTTTACAGGAATGTATGCCTTTTGAAGGTAATCTTTTTTTTTACCACTTTTTCCCTATGCTGGCAACCGGGATATGAACTCAGTGATTTGAAGAAAGAAGTCTAAAATTCTTTCTTGGGTTGTAATCCCATGACACCAGCTCCTGTTAAAGCTCAGTCACGTTACTAAACTGTGTCCGACTCGACTGCAGTCTTTCCAAGGTTTACCTCTTCTGCTGTTGCCACTTTTATCGGCTGCTCAAGTCAGCCCAAGGCAGTTGGAAAGTTTATCTTACTTCAAAAGATGCTCATATGTACCTCAGTGAGATACATCAGAATAACTGAACATTTCATTTTTGCTAATGTGAAAAAGAAATTTTCACTAAATCTTAATGTTTAACCATGTGGAAATTACAGCAAAGATATGTCAGATCTTTATTTAGGAATGCTATAGTGCAACCTCATTAGATTCTTGAGCTCTCATTCCTATCAAATGTTTTAAAATAGTTTTAATCAGTTACAATCTCATGGATAAAAAAAAAATATTTACATGAAAGGTTTTAATCTGGTTTACTAACAAAATCTTGTCTAGTTGACTTTTGTTTCTATGCAGTCCTATGTCTAGATGTAGCAGCAAATATTGCATACAGCCTTTACTGTTTTATAACCAGTAACCTTTTAAATCTTAATTACAGTAAGACCGAAACCCTAACCCTTTGATGGATTTTACATTTGATATACAGGTGAACTCTGTCATTAGGTCAAGATTTTTATCAACTCAGACGTATAGCTATGGTCAAAGGCTATATCCTTCTCAAAGAACCAGAGGAAGTGATTTTATGTCTGAACAGCTCGATTACTGTACCTCTTTACACTTTAATACTGAGCTGGAACTGATACAATATCTGCAGCTAATACAAAATGCCGCAGCCCATACTGGCCTTGCTTTACTGGTGCTTGTTAAAATTTATTTAAAAATTCCATTACTTTCTTTAAAATATATTGATAGATTGATATCTTTCTGAACTACTACAATTATATATTCTAACTAGGGTTTTAGATCAGCTAACCAGCGACTGATGGATCCTTGAAACTATACAGAAGATCAGAGGTGACAGAACCTTTGGGGCCGATGCTCCCAGACTTTGGAAAAGCCTGCCAGTGCTAATCAAATCTGCCCTGACTCATTACTCCACTTTGGCTACTAATAGATTTTGAGATGGACTTCTATGTTATTCTTCAGTATTTAATTTCTTCATATATCTTTAAAGTTGATTACTACTGGCTGGAGGAATTTTGACGCTTCTGTATTTTATCTATTTACTTTGTTTAGACAGTCAACACTGTGCCACAGTGTCATCTTCAGTTTGTTTATAATATTTGTTAGGTTGCTTTTATTAAATCATTTTCACTATGGTCATCTTGTCATGAGGATACCACTCAGAAAACTAACTTTAACTCTAGTTTTCTACTACTTTAGGTTTCAGAATCATCCTTAAAATATTGCTGGCACTGCTGGAAATTCCTTATTATTAACTGAAGGACTTCATGAAAGTAAGTATGCCTTTAGAACTGCCTCAGGCATAAATTCAACAAGATGTCAGAAACATTCCTCAGAGATTTTGGTCCATGTTGATATGGTTGCATCATACAGTTGCTGCAGATTTCTCAGCTACACATCAGGGTAAACCCCCTGTTCCACAACATCCCAAAGAGGCTATGTTGGATTAAGATCTGCTGCGGAGGCCTTGGACATATTGTGAACTCACTGCCATGTTCAGGAAACCAGTTTGAAATGATTTCAGGTATAAGAGATGGAGCATAATCCTGCTGGGTGTAGCATAAAAGTATGTTCATAAAAGAAAAAGGATACACATGGTGAGCAGCAATACTCAGGCAGAAGAAATGTTGAGTTGGTACTGAGGGGCCCAAAGAAATAGGGTCCAAGAAAATATCCCACCATACCATAACATTACCAGTGCCAACCTGAACTGCGAATAGGCAATCATCTTTTCTACAGTGTTAAACTTTAACAGATTCAGTTGCTGCCATGTGATTGGTTCATTTGCTATTTGTCATGAAACAAAAAAACAAAAAACAAAAAAATGTGTACAGGCATATTGTATCCCTAAAATATTAGAGGATTGATGGGAACAAAATAAAATTATGAACTTATGAATTCTAATTTGCAGTTGTTAAAACGTCTGAGTTTTTTATGAACTTCACCTATAAAAAAATGTTCATTGACACATATTTAATTTTCTTTCAGTTTCCATCAAATATTTCCAGTGGGATCTAGATCCTGACTATTTGCTAGTCATGTCTGTGAGTTGATCTGCCTTTCCTGCAGAACATTTGAAAGGTGTTTGTTTAGTGGACAGATGCATCATCACCCTGTTGGGACCCAACATTAAACTCCGGTTAGGGACTTTTCTGGAACTTTCAAACTAAATTGCATTTAACTGACTTCCAGCAACCGAGGAAAGGGGGGTAGCAGCAGACTTCCCATGATGCCTCTGTCTGAATAAGAGCAACCCCTCTCCAACAAGCCAACCTCTTCCACACCGGTGTTCATTGGGATAGGAGGGGGACAAAGCGCACTAATGTCTTTTGCTGGCAAAAAGACATAAACTCTTCAAACTGGATCCAAGGGTGTCATAAGATCACGCGATCATATGCACAAGTTAAGTATGAGTGAAGCACTGTTTGTGTACCCGGTGATTTCATTCATAAAGAGGGGAAATTAAGGTATAAGCATTGCTGACTTTCTCTCCGAGCCCTGCAGAAGCAAACGGTGTTCGAGAGAAGCCCCTGCAAAGACGCGGTCTCCCAGTCTGGAAGGAAGACAGCAGAGACCGCATCATCGTGTTAACCCGTGTGGTCAGCGGACAGCTACAGCTCTGGAGTTAACCCTTTTGTTCACAGAGCTAACCCTTACACCACCAGCGCCACGCCAAGGTTAGCTGAAAGCTAACCGCTTGTTGACTGTGGACGTTTCTTCAAACTTCGCCCCTTGGACAACATTTCCTCACCATAGTCAGAGGTTAGGTTTGGGCAGAATAACAGTTAGGATGAAATGATCTGAACGTTTTCATTCTATGAAGTTTGGTTTTGTTTGTGAGAAACTCCATCTTAGTGCTAGCAGGCTATCTGCAGCACACGTGCCCTGTTTGTGTTCTGTGTTTGTGTGTTTTTAAGTTAAGTCAAACTTTACTTGAAGGGTGATTTTAAACACAGAAGATTAATCATAACGCGCCGTCCGCGCTTATGCATTTTAACCCTTTTATTAACGGTATTTTTAAAGATACGTGTTTGATTCTGCTGCTAAATAATATTTACCCAGAAAGGTTTAGTCTTCAATCCAGTAAATAATAGTCCCTAAACATCATTTACTAGATTTGATAACTAAGTAAACACCATTAAGCCCATTTCTCCAGAAAGATTTGGCTCGTTTCCAAAATACTCCCTTAATAATATTTCTTCAAATATTATTTTAATAAATAAAGGCAGCTAATTAGACACTGTTGAGAAATGGTCATCCAGAGGTTAGTTTTATTCAGCAGATCATTATTTAAAACAGTCAGTCAGTCATTTTCTACCGCTTATTCCATAGTGGGTCACGGGGGAGCTGGTGCCTATCTCCAGCAGTCTATGGGCGAGAGGCAGGGTACACCCTGGACAGGTCGCCAGTCCATCACAGGGCAACACACAAACAACCATGCACACACTCATACACCTAAGGGCAATTTAGAGTGACCAATTAACCTAACAGGCATGTCTTTGGACTGTGGGAGGAAGCCGGAGTACCCGGTGAGAACCCACGCATGCACGGGGAGAACATGCAAACTCCATGCAGAAAGACCCCTGGCTGGGAATCAAACCCAGGACCTTCTTGCTGCAAGGCAACAGTGCTACCAACTGCGCCACCGTGCAGCCCATTATTTAAAACATATTTTATTAAAATAATATTTTATCTGATCTTGCATTGTGAATGGTTGTCTAAACGTTTGCTGGTTGTTCCCTAAGTTAGTTCCAAGACTAACTTAACTTCATTTCCAGATTCTTCAAGATAATCCTTGGTTCTCAAACATAAACATTGCATGGTAATGTTGCATCACTCTTTTGGTCATGGTTTCCAATCATCTTTAATCAACTTGTTTATATTGTACATAGCCCATTAGTCTTCCTTATTGTTTAATTCTGCTTGGTAGTTTAGTTGGATTGTTTGAGCATAGTAAAGAGTTTGTTAATTGAAATATAATATAAATATAATATAATATAATAAATTATTGTATTTTAAGAAATTGTGTGGATTCATTCTATGTGTGCAGAGTTTATGCTGTTCAATAATGTTAGAGCTCGTCCCACACCTTTCTAATTTGTCCTAATACCATCGCATTACTGGGCTGGTATTCACAGGACAACCCTTAACAGACCGAAATATTATTTGATAAAATATGAAAATATTAATATTAAATATTAAATAATATTCTCAGATTAATAATCACAACAACCCTAAAACATACCTTAATCATTAGCAAAGTTACTTTGCATTGATGAATGGGGAAAACATCCACCTGAGCATTTCCTGTAGAGGTAATGACTGCCATCTGCCCTGTTTATTTACATGGCATGCAAATCAACCTCAAATCATCAGTGACTATGCTGGTTTTTTCAACCACTGATCTTTATGTGTTAAACAAACTAAACAAACTAAACATTCCTGCTTGGCCAAAGCAGGATTGAGATTTATCGCTACGTTCCACTATCATCCAATCATACACAGTCCATGACTGTTTCTCTTTACCCTACTGGAACATTGTTTTCTTCTGTTTAGGTGTTAAAGATTGTTGTAGTCTAGCTTTTCTGGACCTAAATCATATTTCCTTTATCGACTTCTGACAGTTCACTTACAGACATTGACTTCTGTTTCTGCCTATTTGTCTTTCTTTTTTTTTTTTTATTGCTCAGCTTCTATTTTCAGGGGATATTGCTTGGGGTTTTCTGTCTTAAATATCTTCCTTGGTCTACATGCATTTCTGTCTTTTACAACCATTCCATTTAGTTTATCCCTCCAATTGTAAACCCAGCCAAATTGAAATAACATACATTTTAACATATTTTATGAAAAAGTACCTTCTTTTATGAACTGTTTCATCTAACAGCTCTCTTGTTGGGGCAATGTTTCCTCTCAATCAGCTGCAAAAGCATGTTAAGGTATGCAAGCATCCTTTCAGTTGCAGAATTATTACCAAAATTAGGTTTTTGCCTGGTAATTGTTTTAGAAATGCAAATTACAGAGTGATTACACATGTTTTTCCTCAACTCTAGCAAAATAAAGTCTTGCCACTGATTGACACAATTTCATTATTATTATTTACCCATTCTTTACAAAGCCTAAATGCAAAGATGGTAAATTGCTTTGTCTAACATCAGCAATTATTTATGTATTTAGCTATTTTTTTCTACAACTTAAATCAAATAACTGAACATCCTCCTAAAGTAATGATTACATGTTTTTGAAAGGCGTTGTACTCTTCCAGTGGACCAGTATCTGAGTTGTAATGAACAGATCTGTTTTTTGTTTGAGTTTTTTCATGCATGCATTAATCTTGGTCTTCACCCAGTAATATTGAATTTTGTGATCTTACTAACAGCCCCACCTGTACACTCATGTTATCTAAAGTTCAGTTGGACAAAATCTATGATTTGTCGCACACATAATTAGAGGAGGAATACAGTGCGCTGACACAAGTCTCCCCACAGTTATGCTTTAATCTGTCTGCCTGTAAACATGAGTTATTATTTGTTTACCGCATATAAAGTGTACATTGATCATGAAGAAATTTAAAGTGCAGCCAGCTACCAACCTGGCAGAACAGCTCGCATCAGCAAAATGAAAAGCAGCGTTTAGTTTGGACATCTGAGTGAAGCCAATCATATCTCCCCTCATTTGGATTTGGTGACAAACTCCCCCTGTCATTAACCTCTCTCTGCATTAATAGCTGCGTAATTAGTCCCTCATCCTCAATCCATAATGTTGAGTCAACAAAGTGATGCTAATTTAGATTTAATTAGGCTTTTTGCAATGCCATTACATGGCTCTTATATGCAGAGGAGCTAACGGCAGGCCATGATTTGGAGAGGAGATGGAGCAGCTAAACGAGTGACATAAGCACAAAGAAAGCAGAGAATTAAAGGCAAACTGCAAGCAAGCACTTCTGTCAGAGATGCATGCTGATGAAACACAGTGAGTCTGTTAGAGTGAAGGTCAAGTTAAGGATCAGCGGCAGGGATGCTACAGTAACAAACTGTTATTACAAAAACTGTTGGAACAAAGTGCTACCAATGTACCAAAGTTTCTTGAACACTATGGCAGAAGACGTATTGGAAACAGGAAGGGATCAATAAAATATGCAGAACTACTTTCAGTTAGCAAAGAGGTGTACAAAAAAAAAAAAACTTAAATAAATCTAACATTGCGTCCACACTGCGTTAAAAAGATTTAGGGCTTATATTTAATAATTCATTTATTTTGTTAAAGATGCTGTTGTCTTTTAAGTACAATAATTACGGTATCCAGAAAAGTCTAAATCGCTCAGGAACAAAGATGGATAAAATGCTCTTCAGTTTTTCTTCAAATGTGTGAGAAAATCAATACATTGATTCAAAACAATGTTCCTCAAATTAAGATTGGTAAAGATTTTCATATTGCTGCTACTACAGTGCAAAACACCATTGAAGCATTCCTGATATCTGTAGGAATGTCAGAGATATATGATCTCTCAGACAGCACTACATAAAAAACCTTCATTCATTAATACCCATAGAAACTCGTGGACAAATGATTCCTCTGGAAACCTCTATCAAGCTCTACAATACAAAGCTATATTCTTAAATGCCACTTGAAACCTTTGATGCACAGAAAAAAGAACTAATCTCATGTTGCTCTCTTCATGACCTGTTAGAATGTGGCTGAATCACAACAAATTTTAAAGATCTCTTTTAGTGGGACTTCAATCCCAATGCTTCGACACACTGAGCATTCATCAAAAATATTCCTCCCTGGTATTTTCCACATCAGACATGAGAAGTTTGTTCCCACAATTATCCTTCCACAAATGCCCATAATCCATTGTGCCTTGACCTGGCCTAACTTTGGCATGCTACATAAGAATGCAGCAACATGCTATCACTAAGTTAACGTGAAGCTGTCACAATGATTGAGTGGTAGAGTATGAATGATGGCAGTGTTACTATGTAAGACTTCAGAGACAATAAATTGAAAAAAAAAAAAACCTTGCTATGACTGTTCTGCCGTTCTCAAAATTTGTGGAACTCTCACACCCTATCATGCGTAATGGGGGGCCTGATGTGTTCATAATATGCCCATGACAGTTTTTTTGCAGTGTGGTTGGGTCTTCATTCAATGTGAAGCACCCCTAACTTGTGTGGTGGCAGCATTCTATTCTCTGTTTTTGGACCCATAAGGGATGGACCATCACACAGTGGAAACTTGTATTGATGGATCAATATTCCAGGTTCTTGTTGGTAGAAAAGAATGCAATTATGGGTTTGTATCAGTGTCCTTCACATAGATAATCTCTCATTAATGCACAGTACATGTACAATCACATACCTTGATCGGGTGTAACATCTCTATTGCTGCCAAAACAGCTCTGACCTGTCGAGGCATGGACTCCACTCCTCCTCTCAAGGTGTGCTGTTTTGTTGTAGTAGCTGAAACAATTGCAGTGTTAATTAGATATCTAACATTGTAAAGTGCAAATCTATGTCAACAGCATAGCCCTCCTGTTCTCCACTCATTACCTGTATTAACTACATGGCAGGACCTACAGCAGACGCAAGGTCCCTCTCCTCAAGCCAGCGCATGTCCAGCCCCACCTGAAGTTTGCCAGTGACCATCTGGATGAGCCAGAGGAGGAATGAGAGAAGGTCGTGTGGTCTGATGAGACAAAAATAGAGCTTCTTGGTCTAAACTCTACTCGCTGTGTTTGGAGGAAGAAGAAGGATGAGTACAACCCCAAGAACACTATTCCTACCTTAAAGCATGCAGGTGGAAACATAAGTCTTTGGGGATGCTTTCTGCAAAGGGGTCAGGATGTATTGAAGGGAGGATAGGTGGGGCCATGTATTGAGAGATCTTAGCCAACAACCTCCTTCCCTCAGTAAGGGCATTGAAGATGGGTCGTGGCTGGATCTTCCAGCATGACAATGACCCAAAGCACACAGCAAGGGCAACTAAGGAGTAGCTCCATAAGAAGCATCTCAAGGTCCTGGAGTCGCCTATCAAGTCTCCAGATCTGAACCCAATCAAAAATCTTTGGAGGGAGCTGAAAGGCTGTATTGCCCAACAACAGCCCTGAAAACTGAAGGGTCTGGAGAAAATTGGTATGGAGGAGGGGTCCAAAATCCCTGGAACAAAACATTTCTGTCACCACGATCGTAGCTGCAGAACCTTTAGGTTCATTGACTGGACCTTTAAGCTTCCCCACATATGACTTATTTGTCCAGCGCATCCTACAAATGCGCTGGACAAATAATCTTGCAATCTTGCTGTTGGAGGGTGGACTGACAGTTGAGCATGGCAGACAGGCTGGGCGGGGAGGCAGTTTTTCACTGGAGCCTTGGTGGAAGCAACGGAGAGACTGATGTGGTTCACAGGAATGTTCCTCCTAGGACCCACGGGCGGGGAACCGATCTTCAGGACCGGGGGACAGAAATGGGGTCTAGAGCAACAGAGAGAAACCCGAAGGTAAGTGCGAGAGGTTTCCACAAATACTACCAATAGGTAGACTGGCCTGATTTACAGGACTAGCAGCATTAACCATTTCGCCTCACTCCATTGGTTCTCTGCTCCTTTTAAGCGTCTCCTGATAAGGGCTTCACAAGAAGCAGCTGTGTATCACCACCTGCCAATCACACCCTGCACAGAGACAGCACAACAAACACACCAATCTGCACACAGCACTGTGGGCATGACACTCTTAGCCATTACCCAGGAACTTGAAAGTCCTACGTGCCTTTCGAAACAATTTTTCCAGATTATTTTTAATTTCACCCATTGCCAAATAAAAGGTTCAGGGGTAGGACTTTCAGATTACCCTGGAATTGTTAAGGGTCAAGGTTTTGTGCTGGGTAACAATAATTGGTGGACCTTTTCTTGCGGTGTTCTGACTTCCTCTCACTTGCCATATTTAAGACTGGTGTGGTGTTGTTGTTTTCTACTTTATACCAGATTCATATTTAAATGTTCTTTTTGTTATCAGGAAAGGACCTAAGTAAGAGGACATATGATTTGTGGATGGTGGTCGGGGCTCTTTTTAGCATTTTTGCTGATGAAGACAGGGAAGAATGATAGGATGTACACCAAAACTGCAGCAAACATATATTATTACTGCCACTCACTGAACTGAAGGTGTAGTGCAGTTTTCTTCACAACTTCCCCATACATCATTAGGCTGATTTGAATACATTTTCCATGGCTTTTCAGAGCAGTGGAAATCGAAAGCACATAAATGACAGGGGACTCCTTTTACCTGGGGAAAATAAATCCAAGGTATTTAAATACTGGAACTTTCAGTGGAAAATGGGCTTATGATACACTTTGTATTCTGATGCTTTTCAGCATTTCAGCACTTTTTAGCACTTTTCAGCATTTCAGCACTCAGCGCTTATTTAGGTAATTAGGCCACAGTAGCTTTTGGTTTGGACCACATGGGCCAGGCTTTGTTTTCCACATGCACAAGTGAGCATTGGCAACTCTTGGGAACAGCCCATAAGACACTTAAAGTATAAATTATCGTGGCAGGACAATGCTAGACCTTATGTGGCTGGAGTGTGTCAACAGTTCCTGCAAGATGAAGACATTGAAGCTATGGACTGGCCCGCCCGTTCCCCAGACCTGAATCCTATTGAGCACATCTGGGACACCATGTCTCGCTCTATCCACCAACGTCACGATGCACAGTTGGTGGATGCTTTAGTCCAGGTCTGGGAGGAGATCCCTCAGGAGACCATCTGTCGTCTCATCAGGAGCATACCCAGGCATTGTACGGAGGCCATACAGGCACGTGGAGGCCACACACAATACTGAGCCTCATTTTGACTTGTTTTAAGGACATTACATCAAAGTTGGATCAGCCTGTATTGTGTTTTTCCACTTTAATTTTGTGTGTGACTCCAAATCCAGGCCTCCATTGGTTAATAAATTTGATTTCCATTGACGATTTTTGTGTGATTTTGTTGTCAGCACATTCAACTTTGTACAGAACAAAGTATTCAATGAGAATATTTCATTCATTCAGATCTAGGATGTGTTATTTGAGTGTTCCTTTTAATTTTTGAGCAGTAGATAGATAGATAGATAGATAGATAGATAGATAGATAGATAGATAGATAGATAGATAGATAGATAGATAGATAGATAGATAGATAGATAGATAGATAGATAGATAGATAGATAGATAGATAGATAGATAGATAGATAGATAGATAGATAGATAGATAGATAGATAAGTATTTGAACATCCTGTGACTTTCCAAGTTCCCCAACTTAGAAATCATGGAGGGGTCTGAAACTTTCATCTTAGGTGCATGTCCACTGTGAGAGATATAATTTAAAAAATAATTTTTTTATAATTTATTATTCTAAAATAATAATTTATTTGTGTGTTACTGCTGCAAATAAGTATTTGAACATCTGCCAATCAGCAAAAATTCTAACCCTCAAAGACCTGTTAGTCCGCCTCTAAAAAGTCAACCTCCACTCCACTTATTATTCTAAATTAGAAGCACCTGTTTGAGGTCGTTAGCTGCATAAAGACACCTGTTGGCCCATCTTCTCCAGAACTGTCCTAAAGATGCAAAAGGAAAGATGGAAAACCGAAAAAAGTATGTAAATCACTGGATGGATATTTATGAAAGTTAGAAAGATAGGAGTTTTTGAAACTGGACAGAAACTGACTGCAAATAATGTTGTTATTGTACCTCCAAGCCACGGTGGCTGAGTTTTTAGCTCCAGTAAAAAGGTGGTCATTCTCACCCCTGAGCTTAATAAACTGGCCGTCTGCTCCTTTGTCTCTAAACAGCAAAAACAAAAAACATCTTGCTTAATATCAGTGTAAAAAAGGCCTTTTTTAATTTTACATTTGTCTTAATTTGCAGAACATATTAAAATATTTCTATGCAAATGCCTAAAGCAAGCTTTTCAAACTTTTCACTTCTTTACTGAGATTTGCTTGCATTTGAAAGTGTATTTCTCTTCAGCTGTACCTGGAATCACAAATTATAATGCTAGCTGAATTATAAATATACTTTTAAAAACACATATAGCACATTTCTTCATCAAAAATGAATATTTAAAAGCTTATTTATTCTTAATCACACTCTCCAGTGATACGGTAGGAATACATAAAATCATCCATTTATTCAGGTTAACTTTAATATCAATGTCAAATCGACTTACATGAACAAATGACACAATAAATTAAAATAATACTAACATAAACTGTTAGAAATCACTTGTGTTTAACGTTCACTGTGATGACTGCCAGCGGGAGCTCGGTGCCGACAGTCTGGCGAGACAAGCCGGCAGTAATTATCGGATCGGAAAACTCAGAACACGTCGGAGCACATTTGAAATTAAGCGATGTCTTGATAAATCAAGCAGATTTTTCACATCTACACAGTTATATTCCCGCACTAAAAACATTGTAAAAGTTCATTTGTGTCACAGAAAGTGTAATTTTTCACAGTTTACTCACAGCTTTTGCCACTGTGGTCCACCATGGCTGCCCCTGCTTGACCAAACTGCTTTAACCTGCAATGAATCATGGGAAAAGATGGACCGCAAAGGATACTCACAACAACCCATCCTTCAAATCGGGCAAAAGAAGGACACATTAGTCTGCCGCATTTGACAGACCTTCCACACTGCGCTGTGACGTAATCGGCCCACAAGTACGGACTTGGAAGGATCCAGCCCCTGAATTGGGACACACCCTCGGCCTGCACATGGATCCTCATCCTTCTTGTTTATTGACCAATAGTAGAGGAGCTGGAGAGAAGGCAGCCCTCCTCATTTGCATAATGAAGAATAAATGTATACGGTAAAGGAAAAAGAGAGACGAGGAAATGTAAAAAGAACAAAGGCATGTGTAAGGAAAAGGAAAAGAAAATCTATACATTTCTTGATGAAAATGCATGTCTAAGGAAAAGGAAAAAGAAAATATATACATTTCTTGATGAAAACGCATGTCTACGGAAAATGAAAAACAAAATAAATATATTTCTGCTTTGATTTTCAATTTTGTTAGGATCGGTCCTCCATACATTTTATTGCGTTTAGGGTTGTAAATACTATAGTTCTTTTCTCCAGTAATGTGGTTGGGAGCAGTTTTTTATGCTTTGACTCACATTTGTTCATATTTTTTGTTTGACTTGTTTGATCTGACGTTTATTCCTGATACAGTATAGTTTGACTCACAGTTTGAAGCTTCAGAAGTTATTTTTAAAACCTCTTTCTGTTTTACTGAACAGATCTCTACACTCCTAATACCGATAAATACAGGGTTCATCTCTCCATAGAGGAGCTTCTCCTGTGAACCTTTTAAAAGTCTTTTGTACGGTTTCTTTGTAATAATGAGCTGCTGTTGTGGAGTCGAGCACTGATCTAAAATCGATCCATCCTGGACTTTCACATTTCAATGATTAAGGCCAATCACCAGACACATCCAGTATAACCCAGAGCAGCACAATAACTAACAGTGTATCGAATGCAAAATCAAAGCACTGTGACACAATGGAATGAATGCTGGCTCCACTTTGGTTAGTGTTACATGCCAACATATCTTTCATTGCGAGTAAATGTGATTGAATGTGTTTTCTCCCTTTCAGAAGCCATTAGCGGGGCTGATAGTGATCAGTGGGGTTTACATCATGCCAGCTTTAAAAGTAGTGGTTGCTGTTGCTTATTTAATGGCCACAGGAAAAGGAGGCCATTAGAAAATTAGCAGCTTTATCAGGGTTTAGGTGACATGCCTGCCTCACAAAGTTACAGAGAAACACAAGAGGATAAACTTCCTGGAGATAATGATGGGAGGGATCACCTGGATATTTAGTTGGGATGGAATATTGGACAACGAGAACCTGGAGAATGAGTCAACTATCCTGTGTGTTGTATTGTGAATCGATGCATACATTTTCAGTGCTATTTTCTTTACTGTGCACATCTGATGTTTGCAGTCATCACTCTCCTTAACTGTCTTCCTCGATTTATTGTCTGAATGGGTATTTACCAAAAAGGATCTGGTTTAAGAGGTGTTATTGCAGCACTTGCTATATTACAACCCAGTCTTTCAACAATAGCTTTTTGACAAGTTTTGTTTACAAAACCCAGATAGCCTAATGGTTTGAGAATGTGAGACATAACGTTTAATTATTGATTAAGGTTGCCCAAAGTTTGTGGCTATTTCAAACAAAGAAGATGGAAACTTAGTCTACAACAAACTGAGCTTAATGTAGCATATCATATTACTGCAAAATTACTTTCCATATGGATGCATTTCTGATCCCTGAAGAGGCTTTACCCATGGGCATAAACAGTCTTTACTATTAGAGCACGGGCAGAAGCAGTGTTCCAAATCTTTATGAACCAAGTGAGTGCAGAAGTGAAAAAGGTAAAAGCCACAAATGGGACTGTCTGCTGGCTCTGAGCATTTGTCTTTATCTACAGATTTTCTGTCATGATCATGATCCTTAGGACTTTGAGTTTTGTAATTTACTTTGGTTTTTGATTTTGTGTTTGAGTGAATTATGTATTTCTGATTAATTAGTGTTTTGTTAGTTCTGTTCTGTTAGTGATTGTTTTTTTACTCATCTCTGTGTTTTTCTGTGTTTCATTCAGTTCAACCACGTAATCTCTCTTTCTTTGCGGTAATTACAATGTTTCAGTGTCATTCTACCTCTGGACATCAATTCACACACCCTTCACAGCAGTTACTCTTTAAAATATCAAACTTACCTCTTCCATGTCCCAATTTTCGCTCCTCCCCAAGTATTTCTTCTCCTGGTTTTTATCAGTCGTTTTTTTGAATTCGTCTGTTGCCCTTTCCATCCTTTTCATTGTTCTACTGTTAGTCACTTCTTGTTTGACATTCCAAGATCAACTTTTCTTTCTTTATAAAATTTATTATTCAAAGACAATCCTTCTTTCCTACATTTGGGTCCAACACAACATCCAAATAATATTTTCAGCAATTTTCACCAGAAAATGAAGTCCCATTTTAATGAATCTGACCCATTGTTGTAAAGGAATTATATGTTTTTGGATTTCTAAATTTCCAGCTTAGACTTTGACTTGCCGTCAAATAATATTTCAAAAAGAACACAGTGAAAACAATAGGTCTGGGATAATCAATGGGAAGACTGGTTGCACTTAGGCAGGTCTTCAGACTACCTCCTGTGTTCAAGTGTTTTTGCGCAGCTTAATTATTTAATTAACAGCAAAGAGTCTCAAGACTATCAACAATATCAAATTCTTCTGATTCCACTTTTATGACCAACGCTGTTTGCCACCATTGGAATTAGGCATTGCATAAGGCAAAAAACCTTGCCGCCATAAAGTAAACACTTGAAGTTTTCATATCTGAATATGACTGGATGATCAATACCTATTCGAAGTTGCACTACTTCTGTGTTTAACAGTAATGGGACACCCACACCCTAAAAAAAGCACAATTAATGCAATGCAATTTTGCTTCACAAGTGATAAAAAATATTTTTCATTATTAAACGCCGTTGGTTGTATAAACTACACATTGTAGCAGAATAATGTTACAGACAGTCAGCAGGTTAGATTTTTTCTGTCATTATTTCTGAATGTGTAGGACTTGGAAGAGCTCGAAGGTTCTCTGGGGGGAATGAAACGTCCTCACCTGTTCCATGCCCTGAACATGTTTACTCTCTGTCATCTTGCAGACTAATAAGAGCCGAGTCGGTGCAGCAGAGAAAAGAAAGACAGGGGGTCAACACCTTCGGACTCCTCTGATTACCTGTCCTTTCTGGCCACATGGCAGGTGAGCAGCCTGGTGTGCAGGAACATTTTCTAAGTTGGCCTTTGACTGATCCTGTTATCAGTGTGCAGAGCAATTAGGAAGGAGAGGATTTATCATTCTATAAATGCTTTAATTTATTGGTATGAATTGAATTCTTTGCATCGTCTGAAGCACAATGAAACAATCCAAGAGCAAAAGGACAGGCTGGTTTAACACCTTTCACTGCATGAGAAAATCTTTTCTCAGTTACTCAGGAATTAAATCCCCAAAGTTATTTTTTAACATATTTTGTCCCATCTGTGTGCTGTTGCTATTTATTTATGTTCATTTAGTTTCAGCACTTTGTGTTGGTGCTACTCTGTAAACTGGCTGTAAAGATGACACATACTGCCATATGGTTAGGGCTGGTTTAATTCAATTTGTGTGGTAATCCTACAGGTCCCCTGGTTACAACTGTTTTAGAGGTAATTGGTGTCTCAGTCCTCCAAGGACCTCACAAGACAAATTGCGTCTGGCACGCTCACCTTCAGTGCTTTTTATTTTTCATTGTCTCTTCATTCATCAAACACATCAGATCACCCAGATTAAATCAAGCTCTCCATCATATGTATTTTCATGTTGTGGAAAATCCAACTTTGCTTTTTCTAGTGCTGACTCAGGAAAATGTAAGCCAGATCTATCTGCCAACTGCTGTCTCCACATAATGCTGTTTATCCTCCTTTTTGAAGTGAACCCATTTTCCTCACTTGTGTTTTTTTGGAACCGAATCACTTTGGTTTACAGTCCAATTGGCAAAAGACAATGTGCACATGAGGTGGGAATGGCACTGCTTTTTTTTTATTCACTGTATGGTGCTTTTTTGAATGAGTTGCTCAGGTTAGAAGCAACAGCCAGCCCATTGATGAAAGATAGCTGTAAGCAGCTCCAAATTATAAACTGGATCCAGCCAAGAGAGGAAGTCTGATCTGATTATCTGACTAAATATGATTGATAAAGGCAAAGACAAATTGGTCAAAATATAAAAAAAAGACTATATACAACCCCAAAATCTTCACAAAACACTTCAGCAATTCAGGAAACAAACAGGTGATTTTTCCAGAGGGTAGATGATAATGAAATAGACACTTTTATTCTTTTGAATTAAATTAGTTAGCTCTGCTCACAGTTGCCCCAAATAGCACACACATGAGTGATTGAGGAAAGAACAAAAACCTTTATCCACCCATTCTTCCCTTCCTGCATTTTCCCTTTACTGCAAGAAATATCCAAATCTTGAAGGGCACCTCTTGTAAGAATTGGTAAGAAGCCTTTAAAACAAATATTTTACTGGCCTTCTCCATTCAATGGTAACCTTTATGTAGTGGAGGGATAGAGTAGCCCTATGATCTTGGGTGTATATTGTCCAGGGCTCCATCTCCTGTTAGGATCTTCCATGGCAAATTACCTATAGGGAAGGGGTCAAACTAAACTGATTCCATCATTTCAGAGATGGATGACCACAAGAACAGTCCTCACCTCAGATGGGGCAACAGGGGCATCCCCTTGAAGCCAGGTGTTGTAGTGGAGCTAGCAGGCTAGCACCTGGTGTTTAAGCATTGGCTCCTGTGGTTTGGCTGGGTTCCCCATTAAAAAAAAAACAACCTACGGGGGTGGGGACCTGGACATGCTGGTTCCCAGAACCATAATCTGTCTTTTACAACATGAAGCAGAGTTGGCACATGAGGTTGCAAGATACTTTGATTCACTTCCACTTTCACTACACTGATTCAACTTTTTGTCATGATTTGGGTTTGTGTGTGTTTGTGTTTTTGTGCTTGCTACATGTGCTCATGCTCAGGTGGTGCTGGAGCTCTCAGGTGTGCTGGGTGACAGGTGCGACTTGTTCAACTGATTACCATGAGGAGTACTTAAGCAGGAGGAGCACTTCAATGCGAGAGTGTTTTGAAACCCTAAGCGTTGGATCTATGTCACTGAGTTTTCTGGACTATGTTTCTGAAAGTTACTCTGGATGATCAAGCCTGTCTTTGTTCTGAGGATTCCTATCCTGTGATCTACCTTTGTTTGGTTTCGCATCAAGCTGGCAGCTTCCTGTCCTCTTCGTCTACTGAGCCAAGCCACAAGCGTACCCTGTCCACCCTCCAACATAAGCCACCGCACATCAAACATGTTTACTGTAACCTGAGTTCCACAGAACAGCACCAAGTGAACTCTCTACGGATATACCTGCTTAAGACCTGGATCCTGAATCTCATTCCCCCTGGCGACTTGACCATCATAACTCAGTAAGCCGATCTCCGTATCAAAATAACTATCTGCTCTTTCAATTCATTTCAAAAATACTTTATTAATCCCAAAGGGAAATTAAATGTTGTTATAGCTCATATTATGAAGGTTTCCTCAAAGAGCCGTTGTAGATGCTGATGGCTGTGGGCAAGAAGGATCTCCTGTAGCGCTCTGTCTTACAGCAGATCTGAAGAAGCCTCTGACTGAAGACACTCTGTTGTTGTAGGACAGTCTCATTAAGAGGATGCTCAGGGTTCTCCATAATGTTCTTCATTTTGTGAAGAATCCATCTTTCCACAATGATCTCCAGAGGAGTCCACAGAACAGAGCCAGCCTTCTTTATCAGCTTGTTGAGCTTTTTTAAGTCCCTGGCTCTGATGCTGCTTCCCCAGCAGATGATGGTAGAAGAGATCACACTCTCCACAACAGACTTATCGAAGATATGCAGCATCTTGCTGCAAACACCAAAGGACCTAAGCTTCCTCAAGAAGTACAGTCTGCTCTGTCCCTTCTTGTAGATGGCTTCACAGTTGCATCTCCACTCTAGTCTGTTGTCCAGGTGAACACCGAGGTATTTATACTTATCCACCACCTCCACTTCTTCTCCCATGATAGAAATAGTTTTTGACTTATTCCTGTTTTAGTTTTACCCGTACTCATCCATTCTCTTTGCTTCTCTCCTTACAGTGAGATATTTCGTCTGTTCCTGACTATATATCTTCAATAAACAATCTTTATTTTACTTCATCCTCCTGAGTGTTCTCTGTATGTGGGTCCGAGCTATTTTGAACATAATGACACTTTTTCTCCAAATTGGGAGTTTACAAACCAACAGATTATTGCCCTCTGGAATCCACAGCAAGTGATTTTTGTTCTTTTGGATGGGAGCGCAGATGGATTTAACTCAAGTGAAATGGATCACTTTAGTGACTACGATTGACTCGACTGGATAAAATGATTACCACCTTGTTTCAAGACATGAAAGCCCTAAGAACATAAAAATAAAGCAACTGAACTCTCTCATTTCATGAGGACTTCATGCTTATGGTATTAAATTTGGAATAGTTGGCAGACTAGAAAGTTAAACAAAACAATATGGAAATAGACAGGATGATTTACAAACTGACAGGTGGGCTATAGTGCTGCAAGCTGCTTTCATCATGGAGACCAGCTTTTAGGGAAGCTATGGATACAAAAGGGAGGCTTTCAGACTGCAAGTGGCAGCTTCAGCTGAACTTTAGATCTGTCTGTTCTGTCCAAACAGCAGGTCAGAGGTAATCAGGGTCTCCAAGGTTTTTGTCAAATGAGGCTTCAGCATGCACAACAGTGGTGCAGTGATGTCTCGTTTATTTTTCATTCTTCCTGTCTTGAAGAAATCCTTCTCATTGGCCTTGGATCCCAGCAGGATAAGGAAAGCTGTTGTGTTAGCCCAGTCTTGTGCTGATCCAAGGTCTTGCAGTCACCCATGTGTATCACTTCATGTTTAATGCCAGAGTTTTGTATTTACAGCATTTGGCAGCATGCTGTGTCACAAGGTAACCTCTTAGACTCTGCAGATGTCACTCTGTTTTTCTGTGTGTGGAAATGTTGAACCAGGAACCAGTCTAATTTGTATCCTGCTTTAACAATAGTTTGTTCATATTTTAGTCAATTATTTAACTTCAGTTTTAATCATATTCAGCACAAATGATGAATTCTTTTTCATCCTGAGCCTTGGTCAGTTATCAGCAGTAAATGCTCAGTACTAATTCTAATTCAAGGCACTCTGTGCAAACCTTGCACATATATTAGAACCACATGCTGATATGAGTGTGTGTGTATGTACCCTTCTTTGGTTCTGCTGTGTGTTTTATAAATTAAACATACCCTTTATTTTATTACAGACAACTAAGATCTATGTTTTCTTTCAACTTTATTTAGGTACATTTCTATCCACCTCTGTTTTTGGGTCAACAAAACTTTGACTACTTTATACTGTTGGCAGTCCTTCACAAAACACTTGCCTTTGTCTTTATGCATTAGTGATGTATCAGATTAAATCATATGTCCAGAAATCCAGAGATATACTTTGTTTTCTTTCTAATATATCGGATAATTGTAAAACATTGCCTAAAGGAGCCTTAAAACTTCAATCAACTATCAGGAAAAAGCTGGATTTCAGCAAATTTAGAACAAAAAACATACATTTCAAAATCTCTATCTGTTTAAAGCAAATCATGACACAGCTACACTTTTAGTACTCACTAAATACCTTTGTTTCCTATATTTGACATCCCTGAGATATTCTTTTGTAACCTTTATACAATGATAGCACCATAAAAACCTAAGATTGCACCAGGCTCCAGTCCAACCAGGGACAGTACTATTGGACTGCATTAGGATAGAACTACAGAGTAGAAGATCATGAAGATCGATGCTATGATGGGGTCATAGCTTTGCCAAGAGGCCAGTGTGTCCACATCAAATGCCCTGTTATTAAGCCAATTTGGGCCATGCCGCCCACACATCCTAGGTATGCTACTATCACACTAGTCCTCCATTCTGACCAGGAATTGAAAAGAAATACGTGGGGAAAAACATGCAGTTCAGTAAATGTTCCCAGAAATTAGAATATTTTATCAACATACACCTCACTACCATCTTGTTGTAAGAGAAACAATTAGCACAAAAACGGTAGACAAATCCAAGAATACAAAAGAAAAGTGTATTAAAGTAGAGTGTCAAAAACATTTATCATACCAGAAGAGGTTATTTAACAAATAAATATTGTGTTTATTGGGAGAGTAATATCTGATGTACTTTCAGGCTGTTTAACACCAAGTTAAGTCCACTCTTTAACTGGTCATTTGGTTGTTAGGGGCGTGATTAAAAAATGTTTTGGATTTTATTTAACAACTGTTATGGGCTACAAATCACAAGGTAGAAAATTCTTCAATTGTTGGTAGAGCACACTGCAGTAGGCCTACATATTTAAAATGTCCCCACCCTGTTCAAAGGGGGAGATAGGGCCACTGCCATAGCAAGAACCATAGCATCACATTATTGTTTGTCCTCTAACATGGCAAACAGGTTCATATGTCATATGAAAGCACACCCTAAATACTCTGGAGATTCCCTGACTCCTTATTCAGTTATAGGACTTAAATCTGGAATAGTTCAGGCTCTCATTCGGGCCTTTTCAAATGAAATGTATTACACAATAGGCATACTACCCAAAACTTTTTTTCCCCTCCTTGTATTTAGAAAGAATATGCAAGAGCCAACATAACAGCTAGTTCAGACAAGTTAAAACTCCTGTCAAATATAGCCTCGACACACCTATTGCTCTCTTCTGTTGCCTTATAAAATAATATGATTCCTAATCAGGCAAAAAAAATAAAAAAATTTCATGTTTTATTAAAACTAAGGTCTTCACAGGGACACAGTTGTCAACACTGTTACCCTACTTCTTGTCGTGGTCTGGGAAACTTGTTGCCTGCTGCTTACTGTGCTTACTCACCAGATGGTACCGGAGCTCCTTGTGGAGGTGTGCAGCAGGTGTCGCTCATCATCAATCAGGTCCTTTTAAAAGGTTTAAAAGGAGCGAGCAGTCAGCACTTCGTTGCCTGAGTGTTTGCTAATAGTGGTAACTTACTGGCCAAGTTAAGCTTGCTTAAAACTCTGAGTTTTTTCTCCCAAGAACTTACCTTTTGTGTGTACTCCTTCTCAGGTCTTCCTGACCTCCTGGCTCCAGTCTTGGTGTCGTTCTTGTGGCAAGATCCCAATTACTCATGACTTCAAGCCCCCTTGTTTACTATGCTCCAGCTGGCTGACTCCAAGCTCCAAACCTCCAAGCAACCTGCAAGCGAACCTAGCCCACCCTCCAACTTGGTTACAGAATCCACCACCAAGTGTACTCACCTCACTCTGGCGTCATCTATCCTGGAAAGGCAATCCAAAGCCCTATCTGCGCAAACAGACATCCACCAACCTCCCAGGCCCCGCTTCATCTTTTCTCCCCCAGAAGATTTCCTTCAGCTCCACTCCATAAGCAAACAAGATCTTCAAACTTCAAAATTCACCTCTGAACCCCTCATCCTCTTACCTGATCTCCCTCTCCATACAGTTGGTGTTCTTCCAGTCCCGGGTCCATTACCTGAAGTTATCTGTTAAAGGAAATTAAACTGTTAAACCTTTTTCTGTCTCCTGTTATTTGCATGTGGGTCAAAGCAGTTAAATTTACCATGACAGAACACTCAGGCCAACAAGACCCAGCAGATTCACTCAGAAGAACCTTATCAGATCATAGTCATCAGATTCACTCCCATAATAATATTCTCCGTTCCCTCCTAGAAAGTCAAAGGCAAACCAACCAGCAGCTCGAGCAGATGGCGGCTCTACTACAACACACTTTGAACAGCCAGACATCCCCGACGACAGGTGGCAGCACCGAGTCTGCGGCCTCACAGCAGTTTCCGCATTCCAGAGACGTCACTTCCCCAAACCCAGAAAAGGTTTCCGGAGAGGGTAAAGATTGTGGAGGATTCCTCCCACAATGCTCACTAGTTTTCAACCATTCACCTCAATCCTTCCCACACAATGATGTCAAAATTTAATTTATTGTTGGGTTATTCACAGGCAAGGTGCTTAGATGGGCCGAGGCTCAATTCTCCAATTACAATCAGTTTGGCTGCACCTATGAACAATTAATTCAAGAATTTAGACAAATTTTCTCTACTGAGACAGACCAAACCAATATATCCCACCAGTTATGGGCCTTGAAACAGAACCATCGATCAGTACCGGAACATTCAGTTGAATTTCGAATCCTAGCCGCAGCCTCTGGATGGAATGAATGTGTTCCAAAATCAGCATTTTTTCAGTCCTTGAATGAATCACTGAAGGATGAGCTAGTTGTTTTTGAGGAGCCTAAAACATTAAATGATTTAATTGCTCTGGCAGCTAGAATTGACGGACAGATTCGGGGAAGGAAAAAAACCCAAACAGAAAGATTTGCTGTACAGGTCCTTCTCAAAATATTAGCATATTGTGATAAAGTTCATTATTTTCCATAATGTCATGATGAAAATTTAACATTCATATATTTTAGATTCATTGCACACTAACTGAAATATTTCAGGTCTTTTATTGTCTTAATACGGATGATTGTGGCATACAGCTCATGAAAACCCAAAATTTCTATCTCACAATATTAGCATATTTCATCCGATCAATGAAAGAAAAGTGTTTTTAATACAAAAAACGTCAACCTTCAAATAATCATGTACAGTTATGCACTCAATACTTGGTCGGGAATCCTTTGGCAGAAATGACTGCTTCAATGCGGTGTGGCATGGAGGCAATCAGCCTGTGGCACTGCTGAGGTCTTATGGAGGCCAAGGATGCTTCAATAGCGTCCTTTAGCTCATCCAGAGTGTTGGGTCTTGAGTCTCTCAACGTTCTCTTCACAATATCCCACAGATTCTCTATGGGGTTCAGGTCAGGAGAGTTGGCAGGCCAATTGAGCACAGTGATACCATGGTCAGTAAACCATTTACCAGTGGTTTTGGCACTGTGAGCAGGTGCCAGGTCGTGCTGAAAAATGAAATCTTCATCTCCATGAAGCTTTTCAGCAGATGGAAGCATGAAGTGCTCCAAAATCTCCTGATAGCTAGCTGCATTGACCCTGCCCTTGATAAAACACAGTGGACCAACACCAGCCGCTGACACGGCGCCCCAGACCATCACTGACTGTGGGTACTTGACACTGGACTTCTGGCATTTTGGCATTTCCTTCTCCCCAGTCTTCCTCCAGACTCTGGCACCTTGATTTCCGAATGACATGCAGAATTTGCTTTCATCCGAAAAAAGTACTTTGGACCACTGAGCAACAGTCCAGTGCTGCTTCTCTGTAGCCCAGGTCAGGCGCTTCTGCCGCTGTTTCTGGTTCAAAAGTGGCTTGACCTGGGGAATGCGGCACCTGTAGCCCATTTCCTGCACACGCCTGTGCACGGTGGCTCTGGATGTTTCTACTCCAGACTCAGTCCGCTGCTTCAGCCTGTCCCCCAAGGTCTGGAATTGGCCCTTCTCCACAATCTTCCTCAGGGTCCGGTCACCTCTTCTCGTTGTGCAGCGTTTTCTGCCACACTTTTTCCTTCCCACAGACTTCCCACTGAGGTGCCTTGATACAGCACTCTGGGAACAGCCTATTCGTTCAGAAATTTCTTTCTGTGTCTTACCCTCTTGCTTGAGGGTGTCAATAGTGGTCTTCTGGACAGCAGTCAGGTCGGCAGTCTTACCCATGATTGGGGTTTTGAGTGATGAACCAGGCTGGGAGTTTTAAAGGCCTCAGGAATCTTTTGCAGGTGTTTAGAGTTAACTCGTTGATTCAGATGATTAGGTTCATAGCTCGTTTAGAGACCCTTTTAATGATATGCTAATTTTGTGAGATAGGAATTTTGGGTTTTCATGAGCTGTATGCCAAAATCATCTGTATTAAGACAATAAAAGACCTGAAATATTTCAGTTAGTGTGCAATGAATCTAAAATATATGAATGTTAAATTTTCATCATGACATTATGGAAAATAATGAACTTTATCACAATATGCTAATATTTTGAGAAGGACCTGTATAACCTGACTTACCATCCACTTTATCCACCCCCAGTCTTCTCAGAACACTCCCACGTCAGAGCCCGAACCCATGCAGGCGGGGCGGACTCGTCCAACTCCTGAGGAAAGGCAGAAACGAAGAGAATCAAATCTATGCTTGTATTGTGGTTCACCTAATCATTTCATAGCCGCTTGTTATGTGCGGCCAAAAGAGGGGGTCCGCCAACTTTAAAGGGGAGGCCGATGGACCAACAAATAGCCCCGCAATCCCCTCGATTCATTCTTCCGGCAACTTTACTGTTTCAAGGATTCACTGGAGGTATCTGCATTGATTGACTCAGGAAGTGAACAGAATCTGATTGATCATCTGTTAGTAAAACAAGCCGGAATTGAAACTGAGCCTCTCCAACTTCCACAACGAGTTCAGGCTCTAGATGGACGAACAATTCACAAAATACCTCACAGAACCAAACCTCTGGAGGTTGTTCTCTCAGGCAATCACAGGGAGTTTATTTCTCTTTACATTTTCCCAGTCTCTCAATCTCCCTTGGTGCTGCGGCTCAGAACAAACGCTTTGCCGACAGACGCAGACCTGCCCCCCAGTACCAACCTGGCTAGGTTTGGCTGTCTTCACGGGACATTCCTTTAAAATCTATGTCAAGAAAACTCTCCCCCCGCTTTTGGTCCTTACGTCATAGATTCTGTGATCAGTCTCACTTCGGGCCGCCTTTGTCTCCCTCCCAGTCTCCATATTCATCCCACTTGTCATGTTTCACAGCTAAAACCTGTGTTTACCAGTAGATTCTGCCTTCCAGCCAAGCCCCTTCCACCCGCCCGGGACTTCCAGGGGCACCCAGTCTTTTCGTGGACTCCCGTCGGCGAGGTAGGGGTTGGCAGTACCTCGTTGATAGGGAGGGTTACGGTCCTAAAGACCAATCTTGGGTGCCCCGTTCTTCTAGCCCAATGACCTCTGGAGCTCATTGTGATACTGCAAGGCTAGACAGCTACAAACTGTGGAAGAAAGAACAATAAGTAATGATTTCACACAGTTGAGGTCGGTGTTCCTTTAGTTGCGTTTTTTTTTTTTATTTCCACCTCTAGATATAACTTAGATGTAGAGCTGAACCCCCTCGAATTTTTTAATCTGACATTATCGTGATATGTCAAACACACTAGCAGTGGAACATTGATTACTCACAGAATGATTAAAAATGCTAAAGTGTGATCATTGTTTATTTTGTTGTAATGCCATTCTACTCCCTGGTATTAACAATAAAATGTGCAACCTACCATGTACTCTCTTGAGCTGAAAATTCATCTCCCCTGCCAATTTATGCATTTCACTTTTACTCGGTGTCAACAGATATTGACCCTGTCATGTGATTTTCTTTCGGTATGTTTTATTTGGCATTTTGGCTTCAAGGTTTCTAAAAATGAGACACTGTTTTTTGTGCTATTTGCTGAATCATTATATCATTGCTGGACAAAAGCTTTCAAGAATAATTCCCACTCACTATTTCACGATAACCACAGCAATAAAGTCACTACAGGAAGATTAATATTTGCTATGAATAGGAAGCATTTAGGTATTTATGAGTACATTAAAGTGAATATAACTTGAAACGGTTAAAGATTCCATGAAACGTTTTAGAGCACAAAAGAAAAAGGTTTTTGAAAAAGTGCAAAGAAAACAAGATAAACACTTATAGTGAGCAGCTTTCATAAAAGTAAATTTGTGTTGTTTGGACGATCATCTGCTCCTCTGTGAGCCTACAAGCTGTTTTCTGTTTGCATTTTGCAGCAGCAGTGATGATGAAGTGGTTCTGTGATAATTTTGCTGTCAGCTTTATAAACAGAGTCCACTGAGTCTGACCTGTGGCTCAACTAGTCTCCCATGAATCAGCTCAAACCGTAAACACTTGGGCGATAAATAACTATAATCAAAAAAATACTGGTTATTGCATAAATTAGGTAATCAATTAGACTGCATTTGGTATTCATGCGCTGCCTACTCAGCCTGCGGTTTGACTTATTAGACTCTCTGAGGCTAAGCTGTGGTTCACTGAGATTTAGGAATTGGTATTTTTCCTATGTACGTTAGTGTGTGTGTATTCATATGGACATGTTGATGTGTTTTAATCTAGGGAGACTAATGGTCCACAGATTTTGGGTGTTGCATTTACAGTATAAGCACTCAAAATAAGAAGAAATTCATTTTTAAACAAAATGTTTGCTTTTATTTTCTCTTACAAATCAGTTTCAATATACACATTTGCTACTGCAGCATTCCAAATCCACCTGATAAAAAACCTGTAATACAATGCTAATAAACTTGACTGCAAAAATTCAAAATCTTTGATGCTTCTTTCCTTTTATCAGCGCCTCACAAAATGATTTACACTCCTTGATTTTTTTCAGGCTTTGTCAACATGCCCACAGCATGATGCGGCCACCATTATGTTTCATGATGAGGGTGATTTGTTTAGAGTATTTTTCAGTGTTCTCTGCTAAATACAGCATTTTGCATTGAGGAAAAAAAGTTAAACTGGTCTCTTCAGACCAAAACACCTTCTTCCACATGTTTCCACATGCAGGTCCTTAAAAAAGGAAAGGAATGCTCAGCTTCTACTACAGGATGATTCCAAATAAAAAACGCTGGGACCTAATATTGTAAAACATGTATATGCATTTTACTCAACTTTCTGATGTAGTACTCGATGTCGCACTGCTGAATTCTAAACGTCTTTGGAAAAAAAATTCCTATATTTGTCTTGTATTTTGATAAAATTCTTAAGTGAAGCTGTTGGCTGTCCAGTTTTGTTCACAACGCTCTTATTTGGATCTTCCAACATGTTGACAACAGCCAAAGGGGAACTTAGATCCCCTTTACAATCAGAAGGAAGGTCAGTGTGTTTAAACAAGGCTCAGATGCAGAGTATTGTGCATAAAACTGAGGCCACTGGGGGAGGTGTTGCTGATGTTAGAGCAGGCTTGATTCGAAGGCTGTGTATAAAACGGAAGCAACTTGTTAAAATAAACTCTTTTTCTGGCAGTGCTTGCTTTTACTTTTCTCCAAAATGCATTAAAATCACAATCCCGGCAGATTTTATTCCACACTCGGCTCCCATGGTGCTCCTAACTTAGAGAACATGAATTGTTGATGGGCAAAAGAACAACAATTGCTACTTAAATCTTCATTTAATATTTACATGACAAGCACCGCAGCTCTACAGCCATGGCCTTGAAAGCACAGAGGAGTTTTGGGCAGTTTGTGAAACAGAAGGAACAAAAGAAATAAGATGTTTTAATGGTAAAAGTGTATAAATAAATATATTGATGTGGTTGTTCATCGTACTCCCATTCCATATGAATTTAATTAGAGTGGGTGAGAACTACGGAAATAAAACTGAAGTGCATAAGTGTGTGCACAGCCGACAGATTGCCTCATATCCATGCAGCGAGCCTAGCCCACATTAAGAATGGCCTCAGCATGTTCCTCCTCCCTCGGAAGACTACGGGAGCCTTGGCAACAGCTGCTTTTGTTTATTCTACACCTAACATGTCCTCCCCCAAAAGTTTACCCTTCATCAACTAACATATTAGGTTATGCTAATATTTGTTGTCATTACAATTGTGCTCACGGCACAGATTCGCTTGCTGTTCACTGACTCATTTGTTTTGATAACTCCATGTTCCCTTCTGTGCTACGTGGGCGTCATTGGAGGTCAGAGGTTAAATCCTGCACATCTATATCATCTGTGTTGGCTTTCAGTTAATGCAAAACTCCCACTTCCTGCTCTTAAACATGACAGAGGTGCACTAATGGACAGTTTTAGAGCTTTAATGTGTTGCAGATCCAAACTGCATCTGAAAATAACACAAAATACAGCAGCTTTTGGCTTACATTTGACCTGAAAACCTAATATAATACTAAAACAAACCCAACATAAATGTCAACCACTTAGACTCAGGCTCAGAGTCAACGGGAATATTTTTTTGTTCAATGGATGTCAAGAGCACAACATGATAATGCTTGTAGGGGTTATAACCACAAAATGTTTTAAATACTTTTAGCCAGGACTAACTGTCTCACTGAATCAAAAGATCTGGTGATGAGTGGATGTAGAACCTGGATATTTATGGAAAGTGGTGATTAAAAACAGCTGGGCATTGGCTTAGCCTAACAGAATCTGCTTCTTTAGACAAGGAGGAAACTACCTAGCCAGTTTGACAGTAAACTGGGGTCTACACTTGGTGATTAATTCAGTTGATTAATTAGCTGACAGGAAGCTCAGCGTGAGGGAAAGAAAGAACAAAGTAAGATAACATTACATTCACTTGCATTGCTTTTCTTGTTTTCATTTCATGTTACAAATTATACTTTGCATCCCAATTACTCATACAGAAACATGCAGAAAATGCAATGATTATTGCATGTATTTTTACTTTCCATTTAATGCAGCCTGTATAAGTACAAGATATTTTAATATTTGCAATTTAGTTTAATTTTTTGCATACAGTGATTGTTAAATTTTTTTTTTTTTTTCTAAGAGAAATTCTGTTGAGAGATGGTCCTTTCATCTATTGTCTTCTTTTGATCTAAGGTTGGGTGGAAGAGGTAACAGGTCCTGTAGGGAAACCTAGACATTCAATTTTACAGTGATCCTTCCAAGCTTATTTTTTGGGGAAACAAAGGCCAGGAAAAAAAACGTTGTACCATCAGCAGGTTCTGGGTCTGCCACAGGGTCCAGGGTCCAGGGTCCACTTAGAAATTCCTAGAAAACCTCCAAAGGTAAGCACCTAGAAGGCATCCTGATTAGATGCCTAAACCATCTCAACTAACTGATTAATATTTTTGCTGTAGTTTTGGTTTATGCCAACAAAGTTAAACTGTTTTTCAGGTCGGTGTCACATATAAAACAGTTCGATGTGAAGACATTTTTCCGTCAAGCATAATTATTCCGCTGAGTAGTTTATTGTGTGACACCAAGTTGGTACACGGGCATAATAATTGAGCTTGAGTCCACAATTAGTCTGCCTCGAGAAGGCTCGGAGGTCAACAGAGTCAAGTACGCCCGACGGTGGCAAGCCTTTAGAGGAGCTGACCTTCATCATAAGGTCATTGACAACAGAACCACATCATCTGCTGAAGATGCCACCTTGACATTCCCTAACCAGACAGCCTCCTGTCCATAAATGTTTCTTGAGATCCTGCCCATGAACAACACAAACAGGACAGCCATGGTGGACCTCACAAGCCAGCATTTGTTTAGGGCCAGAGCGCACTTATATACAATCCAGTTATCCTCAATAACAGTCAATATCTTACGTGTATTGAGTAAATCTGTTAGTGTCTTCACTAAGCAGTGGATCTCAAACAGTCAGTCATCTTCTATAACGCTTCTTCCATAGTGGGTCGCGAGGAAGCTGGTGCCTATCTCCAGCAGCCTTTGGGCAGGAGGCAGGGTACACCCTGGACAAGTCGCCAGTCCATTGCAGGGCCACACAAACAACCATTCTCTAATGGCTTTCATTCACATACCTGAGGGCAATTTAGAGAGATTTAGAGAGACCATTTAACCAACAGGAGACAACCCACGCATGCACAGGGAGAACATGCAAACTCCATGCAGAAAGACCCACAGCCTGGAGTTGAACCCAGTACCGTCTTGCTGCAAGGCAGTGCAACCAACTGTGCCACCATGCAGCCCGGCTCTCAAATATTTAAAAACAATTACTGTCATACTGTTGTGTTTTCTGACAAAAGGAGAACAAACAAAAATATAATATAACTCTATTGCATGTGTGAAGTAATGTTTAATTGGAAAATAAACAAAAACCACTTCCAAAGTCAAAATTCCAAGATGGAAAACAGAGCTTTCTCAAAAGCATCAACTTAAAAATAATATTTGACTTCTGATAGCTTATAATAATAAACATCGTATTTGTATGTCTGGCAGTTTGTATCTCTTTAAATATTTTTCATACATACATACATGTACAGCCTCTGTGAACACGTTCTTTTTATTAGCTTGTATTAGCCTGGTCGTTACATACAGTCTATAGTTGTTACACTGTGGTAGATAGTTACAATGACCTTTCTATGTGAAACGCTGCTAAAGTATTACAAAAGTAACGGAGCCATAATCATAATTTAGTAGCTCTTAATTAAGAAATGTTGAATGCTTTTTCTGGGTGATACAATACCAGACTTTTCGGAATTATTTATTTGCCTGAAGTTGGAGCTGCTGGGACGTGAAGAAGTGAGGATTGTTCTTGTTGGTACTTGTGTCAGCTCAGTTTCGTTGTGACTGATCTTTTCATGGTATCTTTGCCTCATCTCTCTCTCCCAGACCGTATTATTGTAAACCCTGAAAAATCACTTGTGAGCAATTGCAGCACAGACAGCGAATATCATCATTGTTGACTTTACCCACTAAGAACTAAATCCTTCTTACATTTGCTATGGTATTCCTTCTTTTTTAAATTTCCTATTCTCAACAACTGAGCCAGGCTAGCTGACCTTGCTCTGAGTTGTGAGGGATCAGCAGGTTTTCAGACATCTAGGTAATTGCTTTTGTCTTTTGAAGACAGTGTGATGATGAACATGAGTGCCAAACTGTCTGTGTTCAAAGACAAAGATTGTTAGTAATGTTATAAATGGAAACACACTGCAGATATTTTCCTGATCATCTTCGCCAGCAGATAAAACACTGACTTTGTTTCAAACTGTCAACAAAACAATGTTTTTCATCTCAGTTCTTTAGATGGCAAATTTATGTAATGCTAACATAATGGTGACATGTCTTTCACTTTGCTGCTGGTACACCTGAATTTCCCCTGGGACAATAGAGGACATTTCTATACTATTCTACCTGAAGGTTTGTCAAACTTCTTTGCAGGAAAATCACAACATAATCAGATTTCCACAGAAGGCATTTAATTGGAGTAACTAAACAAAACTAATTAGTGTTACGTTTAATTGAAAAAAAAATACTTTTGTCCCTGTGTTTCTCCATTCTGGAATAAACAGGGATCACTACCAAATTGTTCCTAGATTGTTGAAAGACATTGAATTTTGATTTTCATTCTGCAATAAATACTAAGAACAATGTCATCTAGACTGCTAGTGTGTAAAACAAAACATTTGTCAGTGACTGTAAACAAAAAAAGAATCAATGTTGAATAAACATGAATTTGAATGTAATTTAAAAAATTGGCATACCGCTCATGTTGCACTGACTTGAATCTTTCAAGATTTGCTTACTTTACATCTATGTATTTTGAGGTACATTTTTTAGAAACATGTAGACCAGCTCAAAGTACTGCATAATTTTCAGGTGCGAGAAAAAGATGAATATAATAGATTTTGTTCCTTAATTTTTTTTGTGTGCATTTATATTAATTGCCACTAAATTAATACTATGTTGAACCATCTTTTGATACAGTGACAGCTGCAAGTTATTTGGTTTATGTTTATACCATCTTCTTTGCATCTAGAGTCTGAAATATTTGCACATTGGTCTTTGTAAAATAGCTCAAACTATTTTAGTGTGTATGAAGTCTGTGAATGTGCTTTGATCTAAACCATTGCACTGAAGCTCTGATTATTGTTGTTGTCCACCCCAGTCTAAAGGCTTTTGCTGCCTGTAACAGGGTTTCGTCCAGGACTGCCCTGTATTTAGCATGATTGGTTTTGCTGGGAAAAAAGCTGCAGTCATTTGTGTTCTATCACATAATGTCCCAATAAAATACAATGACGTTTGTGGTTTTGACTTGACAAACTGTGTAAAAAAAAGGGGTATGGATACCTCTACAGGGCACTGTACAAAAAGTTTAAACATTTGCTGCCAGGACAAATAAGTTGTTGCATAAATAAGTTGTTGTCGGATTCTGGCTCTTCATGGCTCATCTGATTATGATCATGAGCTGAAGGCAGTGATCTAAAGAAGACTGAAATCTAGTCCTGCAACACTGACACAGATTAACAGTGGTACATGGCTCAATGAATGGGGGTAAAAATGGGCAAATTTAACCACCTCAGGTTTGTATTTTGTAAATTCACATGCATGGTTGATCATTTCCTCCTTAAAACCTCAGCAAAAAGCTTCTTCACTCAGTTTTTGCTGATCCTCTAGCACTGGAATACAGGTACGAAATAAAAACTAAAACATCAGTCTCACTAAACCTATATCTATTTACATGATCCTTTACAGAACGGACAACTTTGCAGTCTATGTGTGAGCCTCTCACTTCCTGCTCAGTCTCAGCAGGTAGTCTTGGGAAGCTTCTGCCTCAGATCCCAGATTAAAGCTTCTCTTAGAGCTCTAGATCAGTCTACCTTCATGATGAAGAAAGTTGCTCACACTACAATATTGATTGTAAATCTTCAGACAACATGCCAAAACTAACACATGTGGACACACATGGAGGACAGCTTTTAGCTTTAACTGAGATTTTTTGTGTGATAGAAGAGCTCCTTGTGCGCTTGTTAAGACAGCCTTGTGGAATAAGAGAAGAAGCTTTCCTTGTCCCCTTGCCAGAAGATGAATCTGTGCCTAATGACCTTCTCTGACAGACGTAATTCTATCAGGACCCAATCAGCTGCAGCAATTAGATGCTCTTTTTGAGCCGAGGAAAGGGTGCAAGGATCTTAACTGGGGTCAATTAGAGAGAATAGAGCTACTGCTCAACTCCCACTACATCACACTGTCTGTCGGCCGCTGACCAGCATTCCCTTTCCCTTTAATCACATAATATAAATGTATCTCACTCGCCATCCCTTCATCTCTTTCTCCTCCACCGTGTCCCCAGGCAACTTCATCTTGGTCAGTCTGGCTTTATATTTTCCTTAAAAATCTGTTCACGTTTTCTCGTTTCCTAGGAAAGCTTGCTGTCATGGCCTGGAGGTTATCGCCCATGACTGCTGCTTCAAAGAGTCACTTCTGTTACCCACAGAGTCTCTGAAGGGTCACAATCTCATTGTAACTGATCTTTGTTATAATCTCTCTGTGTGCTAATAGAAGCTTCCTGTTGTCAGGCCATATTTCCATATCACTGTTTGGTCTTCATGGTGGCCAGTGACCTCAGAAAAAGCTTCAAGGAAGAGTTCAGAATCTCTCATATAGTTGCTCAGAGGATTTCTCATCAAGATTCAATATTGGACAGAGCGACAAAGTATTGCTGAAATCTGTTTGATCCAGCAGTCTTCAGGTATATTGTGAGGTAAATGGAGCACAAGCCAGTAGGTCTGGTGCCAACTGAAAGCAAAAATAATCACCAAAGATGATCATGTCTTGCACACCGACAGGCACAATGTTCAAGGTTCTTTATCTGCTGCTTCTCTGAAACAGAGGATGTTGGGCACCTTCACAACTCCCCTCACTATCCTCTGCAGGACCCTGTTCTCTGCGATATTGCAGCTGGAGTACTACACTGAAATCCACTCCTCACTACAGTAGGATGCTGTGAAGATGCTGGTAGGAAATGATCATGATCAGGCAGGCTGTGGTGGGTCAAAGCTATTATCCGATTGGTGGTTTTTGACCAATCAAGGTCATAATAGATATGCGCTCTGAGGAGTTTAATGTCATCTACTCTCTCTACTGCATGGATGTTGAGAGGATTGTGCTCAGGTCATGACGTCCAGGGAATCAATGATCATCTTCTTTATGTGTTCCTCATGTGTGGACACACAGTCATGTATTTGCAGTCTAAACAGTAATTGATTGAGCAAATGACAGACAATCAGACTAAAAAAAATATTAATACAACTGCAAATTAACCTTGTAGCTACATTAATTGTTCATTGTGCTACATGCATCCATGTACATAAATTAATTTGAACTGGCATAAGTAATACAGACACAAATTAGTGATTTTTTTTTTTACTCACACAATTGCTCCACACTTACCAAGTCATGCAAAAAGTTGGTGCTGATCATAAATTATATGATCCCGACATACTCAAATGTATTTTCAATCAATTTCTTTACTCTAGGTCTTAATGCTTTGCTGATAAAAATCTTTGTAAATGTACATTATTTAATCGTTTTTACAACTTTTGCTTTTTAATTGTGTTCAGTCTTATATCGAATAATAGTTATTTCTGCTTCTATGTCCTAAATCAAACTATATGTAAAAGAAAAAAAAAAAAAAAAGCAAATGGCGGCAAGTATGCATCTGAAAGTTACCAAAGACTAATGACATTGTGCTTGGTATGAATTAATGCATAACACAGTAGCCACTCAATACAAAAGATATACAGCAAAGTTCCCAGCTCTAATCTGAAGATTTCTATAATTTACCCAGAAAGGAGACAGGAGACACCTGAGAGCAAGTGTTTGGACACTTAACAAGCCAGAACTCTACCCAGGGATTTAAAAGCTCTCTGTAGTGAGCACAGTTTCCCTGTACTTCACCATGGTTGTGAATAAGTACTTGTGACAAAAACTATTATTCAAAACAGTCTAATTCTGACAGAATTGAGGAAGGCATTGTAATTCCTGCTCTAGTTCTGAGCAACATTGTTACTCCGATACATCAATTTCTCCCAACAAATGTACTATCAGAATAGTCTACTTTTTGGTTTGGATGGTTTGACTCAAAAGGCTCTTTTAGTTTAGTGCATTTTACAATTTTCTGGTTGGAAAAGCAATGCAAAAGCAGATTTAAATTTATTTATGCTTCATGGTTTTAAGATTTTTAGGTTTTCTGGCTGTAAAACCGTAAGACATTTGACTTTAATGTATTGTACAGTAACATTTAAATTTACAGTCACTCATTCAAAATGGAAATATATATGTCTTTAATTGATAACTAAGTGATTAAAGAATTTAAAGGTCAAATTGTCCATGGGTAGTCTGAATGTTGAAGCAAACTGACTGCTGATCAGATTTAGAATCTGTCTGAATGAGCTAGTGTTAAAAGTACACAGATAAAATCTGATATTGATTCTCAATTCAATTAAATTATACAGATTTATTCAATGTGAGCTGCTAAATACTAGGACATGCTAAACATCAGTTGTGGCCATCAATATCACAAGACAAAAAGCAAAAAGCCAAAATCAAACTCAACAAATATCAGATCATATTGTTTAAGGTCAGGGTCAAAACTTTGCTTCACAATAGGGTTCACAGAACTGATGTTCTTCAATCTTAGTTTACTGGATCCTAATCCTAGCCAATAACGTGATTTCATTATTATTTTAAAGCCATTCATTTCCATATTTCTTCCCTGTAATGCTCAGTAAATAATTTTAAAAAGTGTTAGGAAAAATGCAGTTTTTTTGCTCACACACTTACTTTTCTTACAAATAAAAGGACAGGATGCTTCTTTTCAGGCAACTAAACCATCAACAACCAAGCACTGCAAGGACTGATGGTACCCGAAGGTACCATGATATTGAGATGCTACAGCATAAACTCCTGTTGTGCGACTGATGGTCATAGAAGCTTTATCCATACTTAGATCACCTTTTTTTCTCCTGTGGGATGTTCTCATACACGCCTCCATCTGTTCTCGCTCATCACTTGCCTGGTTGCATGAGAGCACTTAAAGCAGATTGAGGAGGGGGAGGAGCCTGCAGGGAACAACACTGATTCCCAACAACAATCAGCAGCACAAGGGAGTTCTCGTCTTCGTTTAGTTTTCCTTTAATTCTCAAACACATGTTGTTTCCATCTGTTGCCTCCCAGCACAACTTACAACTTACAGTGACGCAGCTCAGCTCCAATCTTTAACACTGATTTGGCCACATAATCATAGTGTTAGTGTGCATTGTTACTGGTTTCATCTGTGGATGGTTGGGTCTTCTCATATGGAGCACCTTTCTGTCTGATCAGGGATTTAAGTTATGTGAGTTTGTGTGCAAGTTTTGTTTACCTACAAGTCTTTACAAGAAAACAAAACAAAATCAAGAAAAAAACAAAAGCCGGCCAAGTGAGGTAAATAGCAAAGAAGTAATTGCACACAAGGGGACGAGAGTGTGCGTAGTGCAAATGAGAGGCAGCATACTTGTCTTTCTGTGTGCAGTAGTGTATCAATGGTGGGTTTCACAGCGCCATCGAGTTGGCACAGGTGTCAAAAAAGTCTGTAATTAGCAAACAAACAAACAAACAAAAGAGCGATGGAGTGAGAAAAGTAGGCGTGGGGCAGAGATTGATGTCACCAGAGGACAAAAAAAAAATCACAATTAAAATGCTGACAAGCATAACGTGAGATTTTTTCTTTGTTTCTGATGATGATAATGAAATAATGGGTTAAAAAGTTCACTTCCTACACAGAGTTTGACCAAATAAAAAAGAAAGAAAAGCTTTGTTTGAAAATATCAGCCCGAATTTAATTATGTAGTTATAAAAATCAGTTCTCTTTGTGACCTATAACATTTGTTTTAGGAACCCACACTAAATTCAATGGATTTCTAAGCCCTGCTCCTAATCACTAAACAGACATCCAAGGCAGAACTATCAGCTTTATACAGCCTCATGTGGAGGGTGTACTTCATGTCGGTGATCACCCTGGAAGCGTAGACGTAACTTTCTGATAGATCTAGAATTTCAGACATTTTACCAAATCTTTCTGTCTCTTTCATCCAACATTTATTATCTCCCATAGTTTAAAGTTTGTGTTTAGTGAGAATATAGTCAACATGTAGCTTCTACATTTAGGTCTATATCAAGCTTCTTTTTGCAGACATGACACATCACAGCAGGATGAATTAAAAAATTAAACAAGAAATTGAGGCCCTGGCAGCACAGTAATGTGATCTGTTTTTGGCTGTAGCAATGAAGAATCTCTAACAAATAATTATTCATATTGTTTTATCTGTGAATGTATCTTACATAATAATGGCATGCTAATGCCATGTTTGAGAAGTTATTACTGAGTGCATAAGACAAAAAGACAAAAAAGCCACTCAGTGAACTCACAACACATCCTTTGATGATGCTGATGAGCACAAAAATCATCAACTTAAGCCCAGAAAATTGTTTGAGACACAATCTAAAACCTCTGTCTGGTCAGATCCACCCATCCTAACTGCAGCCCCCACTAACTGGGTCACTGAGGTTGGCAAAACCTAATAGTGCATCATTTTTAATTGTCCCTACATGCAATTTCCTGCAGGATGCCATCACCGCTAATTAGTTACTGACAGCATCATCAAATTTTTGTCTCGTACAGAGAGGCTGATCCATGGCTCCACAGCCAAATTAAAGTGTTGTGAAGTAACGAGCACGTAGAGACTCCAATTAAAAGACGTAGGACGAGTCTTGCTCGGGCTCTGTCCCTGAGGCTTCGCACGAGTTCAGCTCTTCTCTCTAAGAAGCTGGTGGAAAGAGGGAGAGGCTTGGAGACGAGAGGTGACACAAGTCCACTGGCAACTCCAAACAGTCTCTCAGTCAGAGATATTTCAACACTAATTAGTGCGCATATACAATATATTTGGGAAAGGGCTGTTAACAACACTTCACACAGGCTGAATGAGGCCATAGTTATAATATTTCACATCATAGCTCCACCAAGGTTTACTGTACACTTTCTACTGTGCCTTTCTGTAGTTTATTGCTAAAGGAGAGCCTTAGAAACATTATAGTTGCTACTGGAATGGTATGAACAGTTTTAGTATCCGTGCATATCAATGTATAAATGCAAATGTTGTATGGAGAGTTGAGCCTGAAAAACTGCAGATTTGCCTAATGAGACGTTTGTCACACTTGAAACTTGTGTCTGCTCAGAAGGGAAAAGGATGACTCATTTGATATCTGAATGAAAATACAGATTAATGTGGCTCCAGGGTTTTTCAAATAATAAAAAACTGAGACAGTAATAAATCTCTAATAAACGTTCTACTGACACACCCTATACTCATTTAGCACAGCAGCATTTCAGTTCCCATTGGTTTTAAAACGCAATTTTAATCACTCTGCTCTGTTATCTCCACGCAAATAGACTGAGCCAGAGTTGGACAAGGAGAACAAAATGATCCTGTGAAGGCAGTGGTATACAGGCGTCTCAGAGAAACCTACGGTAAAAAATACATGACTTCTTCCTTTGCTCTGCTCAGCTGCAGCCATTAGAGGTAATTCAGCTTCCGGCATCACATCACACTGCAATACTAACTGCAACTCATGTCCCAGAACTCCTAACTAAAGCAAATATTCAGTGATTTCAGAAAAAAATAAAATAAAACAAAAAGAACTAAAGACTTATATGGCTTTTGGCTGGGGTATTTTGCATGATGTATGAGGCAGGGATGAGTGTGCTCCTCGCTGTGACACTAAATAATTAAGGTGGAAAAAAAAATAAAACGCTTCAAACGTTGTCTTCACAGAGGTAGCATGACTCGCTGGTTAATCAATGGTAACAGGGACTGTTGGGGGACTTAAAAGATCAGTTCCCCTGATGTAAGGTGGAATGCCAGATTCAGCTGTGATGCTTGGAAAGAATGACACTAAGCAGAGGGATGGAGGGAGCGAGAGAAGAGTTGGGTATGTGCAGGCTCAATGCAGGATGATACACACGGGGTAGATGGCGGAGATACACATGGATTAAAGGGCTAGTTATCAAACAGAATCTAACGTCATAAAGATAAAAGATGAAAATGAAAGAGAGACAACAATTAAGGGTGATTTTTGCCTCTCTGAGGTATCCGATTGTAGATGCAATTGAGTTTTTTTCTACTTTCATTACTTTAAAAGCAGTATTACTGCTTTCAAACCAAGCATCTAAAAAGGTTTTGGGAGGCTTTTACCAACAGGAAAACCATTTCTATAGGGTCTGTACTGGGGGGGTGGCAAAAACATATTTTTTAATTAACATTAGCGTGCAGTGTTCAACTTTGATAGTTCATTAAAATTAATCAAATCGATGCTATTTAATTCGTTAAAAACAACCGCTTCAAAGTGCAGTAAAATAAGACGTTATGATTCATTGGTATCACACTGATTATAATGTTCTGATTCCTACAGTCTCTCTCATTTGATTTACTAGACAGCAACACCCACTTTGTCCCATTTGGAGCTTCAGCAGGTTAGACTTAATATTCTGCTCCAACGTTAACTCTCTAAAGAAAGCTGTTATGACACTCCTAAAATGTGTCACATGAAGCACACAGACCTTGATCACTTGCTAACTCAACACGTGTGTGCATCACATGATATGATGTGGTTCCCCCGAATCATATGCAGATAAAAGTAGCAGAAGAAAAATTGTTGTTCAAGTCAGAAAACTGTGCTGTGCGCAGATCTGTGTCTTACACTTAACTGTGTGTGATCATCTGATCTTAGCACATAGAGCATATCACATGACACAGACTGAATTTTGCCCTTACACTGTGAAGATCATTGAAATTGTGACCAGAAATCCTGATTTGATCAACCAAATAATGTGCACAAACTGTAACAAAGTTTAGCAAATTGTGCTCACAAAAACAGGCAATTATTGTTCAAAACTGACCGTATAAACCTTGACTGTAATAATCACAGACAGACCAATAAGAGGTACTGAGGTTTTGTCAGGGACCCCTATTTCCAACTACAATCCTGTAGTTATGTGCTTTGGGCACATATTTCTATTATTTGTGTCATTTTGTCAGGTTGTTTTTGTAGTTAAAGCTTCTCCGTTTTGTTTTTCAACTTTTTGGCTTTGGTTTTCTTTACCATATTTTTTGTAGTTGAGATATGTATTTTTGCTAGTTTTATGAATATATATATATATATATATATACTATACATTATACTGGAACGCTGGCCTCCGTCACCCTATAAATAGGTCGGGCATTGGGCCGCTCTCTCTCTCTCTCTCTCTCATTGCTCACTCTTGTCTCGCTAGTGTGCTCTTCCAGCCAGGTTGTTAGTGCTGTTGTCCCCATCAGCAAACCTTAGTCTGTCTTGCATTCTAGTTTATGTTAGCCTTAGCCTTTTGTTCTGTTTTTGTTTCTCAAGAAACAAAATTTCAATGAAGAAACAAAGTAATTAATAAACTTAAATGTTTGATCCCAAGTCCTGTATCCATATCCTCTCTAAATATGTTGTGATGTTTTTGGGGAGTAACACCATCACAATATTCAGCAATACTATTGCAACTGCATGTTTCCTTGGAATCATACAGCTCTAATTTGCAAGTATATCGGACATTATTGTCTTGACCGACATGTATTTCTAGAGAATCTACACAGAGATGTTATGAAATCATCAACCAATGCTTGTAAAAACCTTACAATTGGGGTAAAGGTTAACCACCGTGACTCCTATCTGCTTGGACTTTAGAGGAGCGAGGATAAGTTTCTCTTTTGGACAAGGATCCTGAATCACTCCTTGAAATGAGGCCAATTGGTGTGTAAGTTTGAGTTTTTCTGAGATGAGTTGAAAGATAAGAAGTCTACATTTGCATGACTGCTGGAAGTATGCCACTGCAGATTATCACATCCAAAAACATAAATAATTAAGAGTGTCAAAACTTTCTTTGAAGTATTAGCACTTTTTTTATTTTATATTCATAAAACTTGCAGATAAATTAAATGCAGACATGCTTCTCCTTCTCATTGACTACTGACTGTATGACCTTTAGGATGAACCCTACAACAAGCCAGCTGCCTTCCTTTAAAGGTGAGCTGACATAAAACCTAGGTTTTTATGTCGGCTCACCTTTCAGTTTTTAACATGTTCATCGTCAGTCCATACACGCTGAGATGCAGCCGTATATTTCACCTCCGACAGCCGTCCTTAGGGCCGTGAGAAACATCTTCTCAGTAGATCACTGTAGGGCCAGAGAGCTTGCCTCTTAATTCCTCTGACAGCAGCGTCACTGTGATACCTCTTGGAGGCGAATCCCCATCTCTGCCTCAAACCCAAAAGTCTCCATGGCGCGCCACGTCTGACTGGAATACCAGCTGAGAGTTTAAAGCTGGGCCAGAGAGAACGAGCGGAGAAAGAATCAGAGGCGTGTGGTATTTGTTTGACAGGTACATGTCTCTATAGGCCAGTGCCTTTCCAATTTAAGAGGCCCTTAAGCTGGGAGCAGCAGCTTAACATTATTCTCTGTAAAAAGAAAGGCACAAAACGCTGCTCTTTTTTCCCTCTCGCCTCGCTGCTTTTAGAACAGGCCCTGCCGACCCTTCAAGGACGCCTTGCTGCAAGTGTTTCATCATTTGGTTGAATTTTAATTATTTTCAGGTTTGTTAAGTCCCACAGCGATGGCATTGAGCATTCACTGTGAAGGAAAAGTAAGTGAAGTGACAAAGGTATGAAGGGAAGACCAAGGGGATGATGTCAGAGGAGAAAATATTTTATTAACCTCTGAAATGTTGGCTCACGTGAACATTCAGAGCTGATTGGCCACCAGCCAGTCCCTGAGTGTGAGTGTAACTGCACGTACGATGTCTTTGCCCTCAGTCGCTGGACAAACTGTTTACACAGGGAAATCCCAGCTTGTAATGAAAAACCCACTCTACATCGCTGTTGAAATTGAGGCCAGTATTAGTTAACTTCTTTTATAGACAAACTAAAAAAATTGTACTGACAAGTGGTCCTTGACATTTACATGAAAAAACCGTGTAAATTTAAAGATCTGTTAACAAGTCTAATTTTAGTCTAATTTAATATAACACTTTAAACAATTCCTTATGTTGAAAAGCATAGATCTAAAGTGTCAGAGAGGGCAAATGCAAAAAACTCATAGTTGTTCTGGTGGCATTGGAAGAAGTAGTCCTAAGGAGATAACACCAAAAACCTTTCTCCCTACATGTAGTGTGGTAGATCACTAACACTGCACATAATCCTGAAAACACTATCCCCACTATGAAATGTAGTTTTAGCACCATCATGCTGTGGGACTTATTTTCCTTAGCAGACACAGGTAAGCTGGTCAGAGCTAATATGAAAATCGATGGAACTAACTACAGGTGAATGTATAAAACCTTTTAAAGGCAGCAAGAGACTAAAGACTGAAGGTTTACTTGTTTTACTACCTAGGAGGAAGTAAAAAAACATCTATTCAAAAATGGACAAGAAGCGAGTGTGAATAAAATAAAACAGTAGTGATGTGATCTCGTCAGGAGGTACCTGGTGTCGTGATTATGAATCTGAGAATATTATTTAATATTTAATATTAATAATTTAATATTTTATCAATAATATTTCGGTCTGTTAAGGGTTGTCCTGTGAATACCAGCCTAGTAAGGCGATGGCATTAGGACAAAATAGAAAGGTGTGAGATGAGCTCTGACATTATTGAACAGCATAAACTCTGCACATATATGAACGAATTCACACAATTTCTTAAAATACAAGAATTTATTAACAAAAATAAGTCAACTCAAAGTCAAACATATTTCAATCAACAAACTCTTTACTATGCTAAAACAATCCAACTAAACTACTAAGCAGAATTAAAGAATAACGAAGACTAATGGGCTATGTACAATATAAACAAGTTGATTAATGATGATTGAAAACCATAATCAAAAGAGTGATGCAACATTATCATGCAATGTTTATGTTTGAGAACCAAGGATTATCTTGAAGAACCTGGAAATGACGTGAAGTTAGTCTTGGAACTAACTTAGACAACCAATCACAATGCAAGATCGGATAAAATATTATTTTATTAAAATAATGTTTAAAGAAAGATCTGCTGAATAAAACCAACCTTCTGGATGACTAATTCTCAACGGGGTCTAATTAGCTGCCTTTATTTATTAAAATAATATTTAAGAAATATTATTAAGGGAATATTTTGGAAAAGAGCCAGATCTTTCTGGAGAAATGGGGCTTAATGGTGTTTACTTAGTTATCAGATTTAGTAAAATAATGTTTAGGGACTATTATTTACTACCTTGAAACTAACAACCTTTCTGTTAAATATTATTTGGCAGCAAGCACGTGTCCTTACCTGTTAGCAGTTGAAGCTAAAAAAGGAGGCTTACAGCTTAGCACCAGAATCAAACACACACCTTTAAAAATACCGTTAATAAAAGGGTTAAAATGCATAAGCGCGGACGGCGCGTTATGGCCAATATTCTGTGTTTAAAATTACCCTTTAAATAAAGTTTGTCTTAACTTTAAAAACCCACAAACACAGAACACAAGCTGAACACGTGTGCTGCAAATATTCTGCTAGCACCAAGATAGCTGAGTTCAACACAAACAAAACCAAACTTCATAAAATGAAAAACGTTTGGAGCATTTCAATCTAAATCACTTCTATATTATTCTGCCCAAACACTTAACCTCATGAACTGTGGTGAGGAACGTTGTCCAGGCCGGCGAAGTTTGAAGAAACGTCCACAGTCTTCAAACGGTTAGCTACAGCTAACCTCCTTAGCTGTGGGGAGTGGTGGCTGTTCTGTCGGCCAGCCAAACTGCACGTTACTGTAACCACGGTGATGCAGCTCCTGTTGTCCTTCTCTCAGGCAGGGAAAACCGCTTCACTCGGCTTGTAGAGACAGCGTCTCTACTGGGACATCTCTGGGATACTGTTTGCTTCTGCAGGCCTCAGAGAGAAAGACAAGCCAGGTGTGTACCTTAATTCCCTTTCATGAAGGAATGTACTGGATACACAGAGTGATTCATTTGTACTTATCTTATCTTATTGTCTTTTTGCTAGCAAAAAGACAATAAGCGCACTGCTTCTCCGGCCAGTCTCTCAGCGTAGTCCAGGTGGTAGAGATCAGACCATTGGAAAGGGGGTGCTTTTATACAGCCAGTGGCATCATGGGAAGTCCGCTGCTACCCCCAATTACTAAGTTGTGCCGGAAGTACATTAATGCAATTTATTTTGAAAGTTACAGAAAGGTCCGTACCGCATTTCCTGTTGTAACTCTTGGCTGTGGGTCCCAACACTGGTATAAGCCCAGCAGCTGCATTGTGGATCAGTTGAAGATGACTGAGTGACAACTGACTGACACCAACATAAAGAGCATTACAGTAGTCAATTCCTGAGCTAAGAAAAATGTGTTTAGTCATCTCAAGGTTTGAATGGTTTAAAAAAAGGTTTAACTTCAGAAAAAATACATAAATGATAAAAGCTGGACTTGACTACAGAATCAATTTGCTTGTTAAATTTAAAATCACTCCCAGATTTTTTATGACTGAAATTAAAATTCAGAGCACTAACGTTGGTGGTGGCATTACTGCCAAATAAAATGTGCTCAGTTTTGGTTGTAAAGTTCAGAAGTTCTGAATACCTTTTGCAAGACACTGTAAATGCATTTATAGTTATGGCTTACTGACAACTTTAGTTTCTCGTAAGATTTCTAAAGAAGAAGAGATACCTCCACAGCATGCAAGAAGCTAAAAATACTAAATAACATGAAGTACTTTAGACTGGCTCAGTCTTCATTATGAAAACATTTCTCATACAAAAATCCTGAAACATCACCTTTCAGTCTTTATAAACTTTTCTTTTTTAGCTAACTTTGCTTTCCTTTTTGGATGTTCTTGTTATGAACCATTGGCTCTGGTTCAAGCATGATATCTGTTTATAGCTGATTTATTTTTTTACAAGGATCAGGTTGATACATCTGGAGAACCTTAAACCAGCAAACTGAGATTAATGCAAAAAATAATGTTGTTTACATGCATGGGTAACATATTCTAAATGCAAAGAGGTATTTCATAGCCTGAAAAAAAAGTCATCTAACTAATTCAGAACACTGCACTGTTGTAACACGTGCAGAATGTGGCCTGGCATTGTCTTGCTAAAATAAGCAGGGACGTCCCTGAAAAGACATTGCTTGGATGGCAGCTCTATTTTGCCATTCTATGTTGCTCCAGAACCTGCATGTACCTTTCAGCATTAATGGTGCCTTCACAGATGTGCAAGTTACCCATGCCATAGACACTAACACCCCCCCATACCCTCACAGATGCTGGCTTTTGAACTTTGTTCTGACAATCCAAATAGTCCTTTTCCTCTTTGTTCCTGAGGACCTGATAACCACGATTTCCAAAAAACAATTTGAAGTGTGGCATCATCAGACCACAGCACACTTTTCCACTTTGCTTCTGTCCATCTCAGATGAGCTCGGGCCCAGAGAAGCCAGTGGCATTTCTGGGTGTTGTTGACATACGGGTTTTGCTTTGCACTTGTAGATGTGGCGGCAAACTGTCTTAACTGACAATGGTTTTTTGAAGTGTTCCTGAGCCCACGTGGTAACATCTGTTACACAGTGATGTTGGTTTAATTCCGTGCATACTGAGAGATCAAGGCTCACAGATATTCAATGTTGGTTTTCGGCCTTGCCGCGTACGTGCAGAGATTTCTCCAGATTCTCTGCACGTAAGCAGGTGTTTTTTGAGCATTCCAAAACTATCCCAGTCTTTTGTTGCTCCTGTCTCAGCTCTTTTGAGTAAAAATAAGTGAAAAATGAGTGAAAATGGTTGAGCAGTTTGAACATGTATTTGAAGTGTATTCAATTGCACATAGGTTGAACAGGATTTGCAAATAATTGTATTCTATTTTTATTCAAGTTTAATTCAACTTCATTGGAGAAGTCTGTGAGAATTATCTTCCCATGTATGAGCCTGTTTAGCCATTCCAACAGCACTTCAGAAACTGAACAATTAGATCAATGTTTAAAACACTAGATGTAGGAAAACTAACACTGCACATCACACTTGAACACACCATCGCCACCAAGTAGGTTGGCCCTAAGACAGCCTATTACAAGCAACAAACAACTTAAGACTAACTTTCTTTAGGTTTGGCTTTTGCAAAGACTGAACACACAACAAGGGGTACAATGGAACAGTTTAGATCAAAGCATAAGCATCTGTTAGAATGGCCCAGTCAAAGTCCAGATGTCAATACAATTAAAAATCTGTGGCAGGACATTGCAGAAATTTCAGTCTTTAGATGTTTAAAACTGTTAGACATGACACGAGTTGCAACTATAATTACAGCAAAAGGTTTTTATAAAAATAACTGATTCGGAAGGACTAAATGCAAAGCTATACATACATATATCAGATTATAATATGTTCAAAACTGTAAATTATTTTCCTCTCACCTTACACTTATGCCCTACTTTGTGTTGGTTTATCACATAAAATCCCACTTAAACACATTGACGTTTTTGTTTGTAATCTCAAAATATTTGGAAAAGTTCAATTGTTGTGAATACATTTGCTGAGGACTCTTACTCAGTAAATCAAATATGGTATTTATTGTTGTTTTTAAAATGTCTTTAAGTCTCTGTTCAACATGTGGTTGGTCAGATTATTCAAAATCTAAAACCATAAACCATACTGAGAGACGACCCCCTCTCTGCACTGTACATTTCAGTTTCTACGTTCATCAGCTAATAGGAAACTGCCTCTAAAAAAATGACATGGTGGTCATAAACAAAATAACATTTTTAGCTGTACTCAAATAAGCAGGGACACATGGCTTGTGTTTAAAATAACATAAATACATGTCAGCTGACTTGTCACTCAGTGTTTTTTTCAGACTGACCTCCCTCTGACCCAGTGATGTCTGTTTCCCGTGGGGCTGGATGATCTTCCCTGTCCCTTGAGGAGGCTCTGTTCCTACTCGTTGTAATTACCTCACTAACTGCCATTGTCGAGTTACCCCTCTTCATGACCAAATCCACCATTACAACCAATTCATTCTACTTTTTTTTCCCAAAGGGACCTCAGCTTAATTTATTGTAGCCTCCAGAGTTTAATCCCCCTGAAATGAGCTGCAAGCCCCCCATCTCCCTAAGAGTGAACCAATCCGGTGTTTTACTGGGACCGCTCTAACTCGCCCATCAGGTGACATCATCATCAGAAAGCCCTGTGGCGGGCATGAGGCTGCAGTGCCAGTTTGGGTCGCTTTCTCTGCTTATTAAAACTCAGATCACTCTGCATTCTAGCTGGAATCCAGCCATCAGCCTCACCACAACTGATGGCTACTTAGTTGAAGCTACTAAACATTATAGGACAAAAGAGGGGGTCTTCTGTCACAGTGGGTGAGTGTTATGAAGCACTGCGAGCTTTGAAGATATGCTTTACAATTATTTGCTGTGTGAGAAGCAAGCTGCATGGAGGAGAGATCTATCAGTCTTTTCAAATATTGAGTCCCAAATCAACATTCTCCACACGGAGCCTCATTTCATTTCTTTTTTCAAGGATGGTCCCGTATATCTATCTACCAATGCTGAGTAGACATCTCAAAATCTCAAAACCAATTTGGCATTATCTCCATCACAGACGACCCTTTAAATTTGCATCAGTGGAGTGGCTTTGGCAAGCAATTACACCGATGCAGGACATCGGTAATTTGATGAGAATCTGCTCTGACAAGTCTGGACGCAGCGAAAGAGGCGTCCCCTGAGAGAAAGAGGAAGGGACGAAGGGTAGAGGGGCTGCAACGAGCCGGCCTGCAGTACTACAAGAGAAAACATGGAGATTAATGCAGCAGTAAGATAACAGAGAAACCTCCCGGACTCACAGATACATGCAAACATTGAGCACATCTGTCAAAACATACATGCCGACAAAAGCTGATGATGCTGAGGTGAGTGAGGTCATCTGCTCAGAGTTTCTGAGTCGCTGTCCTGCTGCTCCACCCACTACACATGCTGTAACAAAATAAACTTGCACAAACCTTTTGGTAATTCGGATGGTAATATAATAATGGGCACAAATGTGTCCTTTTAATGCTCTGAATCTCATGAGTCTCCTAGAAAAGGAATTTCAAAGTCTGGCATCATCAGTGCCAGACTGAAGGACAATCAAATCAGTGTAATCCCACAAATTGTTGTATTCCTGAAAAAATTTGTAGTCATACTGAGAACAAAACTTGTCATTCCTTGATTTTAAACCTGTACAATCGGCGACCCCTGTCACCAAAGTACGTTCTGCAGGTTGACATCAAAAGAAATTATTAAATCATTCCCTGTTGATTTAGTAATTTGCTCTGTCACAAATAAATTGACAGAAATTAAATTTTAATGTGGAGAGATACAATATCAAGCAAAAATCAAGAAAACATAAAGGTTGACCTTAGGCAAGACCAAAGAGGAATCAAAAGACATCAGGAGTCAGATGGTAGATCTGTGCAAGGGTGAAATGGACTGTAAGTGTGAAATGGACTGTTTGCTCAAAGGTAAAAATTAATAATCAGGGGTTTGAATAGGAGTACAAATTACAACAAAATGAGTTTGTATGAACTTGTATACAAACTACTCTTCCCCCAAAACAAGTAAAATCAAATAACACAATTAATTATCTCATGAAGCGATTATTTTGTATCACTAAGTCAATACTTCCACAATTGTATTAATATAGCTGTCAATACATTGTGGAAATTGTTCTTCAGTTGGTCAGTTGGCACCAAAACTCAACTTATTGGCCTATATTTGCTATCTGTAGCAAAAAAATAAAACTATACATCACACATTCACAAAACACAGCATCATGCAGCAGGATTACATTTCTTCAGCAAGGACAGGGAAGTTTGTCAGAATTTATGGGAAAAAGAATGGATCTAAATACGGAGGCGTCCTGGAAGAAAACCTTTTAGAGGATGCAGAAAACTTGAACCCATGCGTAGGCTGACCTTTAAGAAGGACAGCGACCCTGAACATACAGCCAGAACAATGGTTTGTCGGTGGTTTAGATCAAAGATATTAATGTTGCAGTAATCTATTCAGCTTCACTGTGCTGCAGGCTACCTTAAAGATAAAAAGATATCAAGCACAGTAACAGCACATTTAATTCCAATCATCTGCATGAATATGAGAAACTATGGGGACATGTTAAAATAGGTATTGTTTAATTCGGCTGAAGTGACCCTTTAAATGTAAATGTAATCATGAGGGAAGGGTCCTTTAAGCGTGCCCGAGCAATGTTACCTTCATCAGAGGCGACGTCCATCAAAGCTAAATGACTTTCTGTAAGCAGCCCCTGAAAGTTTTATGGCAGGGCGAAAACCATGCATGGGGAAGAGCAAAAGACGGGGAAAGGAACAGTGAAAGTCCAACAACAGCAAGCAATAGTATTTTTTTCACTCTAGCCATTTTCTAAGTGACTGATTTAATGACAAACACCCAAACGAAACCTTTAAATCTCTTTTTTTAAGTTAAAATACAGTTAATATTTTCCTTCAATGATGTGGTAAAGACGTGTAATATAACGTCAGATTTATGAAACAAGTAAAATCTTGGATAAGGTGGAAGGAACAAACCAAACCTAAAGGAAGAGCACACAAATACGTTTATTGCTACAACTATGGCAGATAGCTCAAGCAGCTGGCCTCCTGCCAGACCACCAAAAAAGCAGGGTTGACCTTGTTTTCTCTGTGTCTGAGCCAAATGAGGGGGAGAAGATGTGACTACAACTGTGGTCTGAGTATTTCAACTTCCCTTTCACCCACCAGGTGTAGCATAAGCTTGACATTTCTTTTTTTGGGGACTGATATGAAATATTGTTATGCTAAAACTAACTACACATGGAAATAGTAACTTTGAGTGTAGTGCCAGACACTTTGACAGCTGCACTGCTGTGGTCTGGTTGAACCTTTTAGACTAAAACATGGGCTAATTATGTTTATGATGCAGTTGGTGGGAGAAATGTTGAGTACTGATGCCTGTGTGTATCCGAGTAACAATGACATGATTCTAGGGTTTCGAATGACAGTTTTATTCACAAGCGGTCATTCATCTCAGTATGGAATTACAGTCAGAGTGGGGTCACTCTTTCCTACTAAAGAGTGTTGGTTTGTTTGCTCTCCAAGCTACTGCACTCAGACAACAGTTTGTATAGTGATTTATCCTCCTCCTAATTGAATACATTCTCATGTCATCATTGCTCTATGAACTCAAATTAGAACTAGAGACTTTAATATCACTACTTTTGTCTTGAGTGGACATTGATTTATGAACTGATACCTGAGGTCGGTGTTTCAAACATAACATGATGACTCTTCTGTAATTATCAGATGTGTTTTCAGCTGCCTTGTGTTTATATTGTTAAATTCTTTGTGCACGGCTATAGATATAATCATGTTAAGCTATCAGCGTGAGTATAACTGAAAAGGTGAAACTGTATTCTTGCTGTTGTGCTTACATCAAAGCCTTCTTCTGGTTTCCTGTTGTCATGTCTGCAGATTTCAGATGCTCAGACATGTAGCGAGTGGGTATCATTCTGATATCGGCAGCTGCTTTTCTCTCCCCTTTGTTAAGTGACTCCTCTATAGCGCTTCCATTTTTATATTTCCATGCATGGCCAACCTGACATTTAATACAGTGAAATTGACTGTTTTCAGGGACTCTCTGGGGAGCTCTGTATTACTTTGTTCTGTCAGAAAGCATTGTCATGAAAGGAAGGTGATGTCAGTTCCACTGGGTTGTTTATTGAATTTACGACACCATTATTTCACCACTCAGCATGATTGTATTCATATTATACCCTATCCTGCCAAGGTTACCCTCACATGGATCGTCTGGTGACCTTGCGATTGGAGGCCTTTGGGGGGCTGGGTTTAACCAGAGAGACAAGGAGCCTTCAGCTTTTTGCACTGATGGACAGTCAAATAAAGCTCTGAGCTCAATGAGTCACCAATCAGCCGGTGTCAAAGCCAGAGGAGAGCATTAGTGGCAGCTGCTTCAGCCATTCTGACAAGGTGAAAACAGCCACTTTAGAGTGTCAATTTGACAAAGACTGACTGACTTATGCCTTCATGCGTTGGCCCTCGCTGAGGTCACACGGCCGGGAAATTGCAGCATTGATCTTCGGCAAGGATGGCATGTTTTTGTTGTCTGTCCACCAGACATAGCAGATAGGAAGAGGTCACCCTAGGGTGAAATACTGATCCATTCTCAACCTACTTTAATAATAATAAGTACATGATTTTAGATTTTAGTAAATAACTTTGAGGATTTGGATCATTAGTTCCTAATACTGTATTCAGAAATGGTCAGCAGCATTTTAGGAACATTAATATTAAAATTTTATATATTGAGAAATTATGTTCATCATTGAAGCATGAATTTGAAGTTCAATTATAGTGTACTAAAATGTCCATACTGATGAAATGGGTAATGTGAAGAAAAGGAAGAAAATAATGCCTGATCATTTAATAAAAATACAAATTATCAACCCACAGAGAGCTTAATCCGAAGTCACCAAAAAATGTAAACTGAAAAACTGAATGCGGCAGGCCTGTCCAATTTGCTGAAAAGTCACTGAAGCAACTAAAAATCATACTTAATAGTTTATTTGGACCCAACATGCTTGTATGCATGCCTGACAACGTCAGGATGGATGGTGTCCTGTGGTATCTCCTCCCAGATCCTGACCAGGGCAGCACTGAGCTCAGTCGGAGATGCAACCTGGTGGTGCCGGATGGACCTAAACATGATGTCCCAGAGACGTTGCATTGGATTTAGGGAACCTGTCTGCATGCTCTTGCCACATGAGGTCATGCATTATAATGCACCAGTAGGAATACCCGGCCCCCTGCACCAGCGAGGGTCTAACAATGGGTCTAACGATTTAATCCCGATACCTAATGCCTGTCATGGTGCCATCATTTATGCTGTACAGGTCTGTGCGTCCCTTCATGGATATGCCACCTCCGACCAATACTGACTCACTGATAAATTATTCTTACTGAACAGTGTTGCAGGCAGCATAATTGTCCAGAACCTTTCACATTTGTAACATGAGCTCAAAGTGAAACTGCTCTCATCTGTGAAAAGAAAAGGGCAAATGCCAGTCGAGCTTCACGGTGCCGGGCAGTGAGCAAAGGTCCTACTAGAGGACACTGGGCCCTCAGGTCACCCTCATGAAGTCTTTTTCTGATGGTTTGGTCAGAGATATTCATGCCAAAGGCCTGCTGGAAGTCCCTTTGTAGGGCTTTGGCAGTGCTCATCCTGTTCCTCCTTGAACAAAGGAGCAGATACCAGTCCTGCTGATGGGTTCAGGACCCTCTCCAGCTCCCCTAGAGTTACTACCCATCTTCTGGAATCTCCTACTTGCTCTTGATACTGTGGTGGGAGACAGCAAATGTTTGGGCAGTGACATGTATTGATGTGCCATCCTGGTGGAGTTGAACTGCCTGTGCAACTACTTTAGGGTCCAGGTATTGGCAAAAGGGTGTCTGTGGCCTGCACCTGCAAAATCATTCCTGTTTTTACGGTTGTTTCATTGTTGCCTCTTTTGTAAACCTGTCGAGGGGCTTGTTAATCAGCAGACACTGATTAACAAGCCCCTCTACTGCCAAATTGACCAGAACAATATTCCAAAAGTTTAACTGTCTTTATTATACTCTGATTATACTATATTAGATCCAAGATGGCACCACTGATGGTAGCCTCGGAGCGTTGATTGTTTCCTGCGTGTTTTTTGGTGCTTTCTGCCACCTTTCAGTGGTCACTTTCAGCAGAGAGGAACTTCTAAACATCAGGCAGGCCTCTCTTGGCATTTTTTCACAATCATTCATTGACACTAGTTTCACGGAAATCCTGGCCAGCAGAGCTCCAGCTTTCTATAGGATATACTGCCGGAGACGGCGGAGAGGGGGAAGAGCTGGCACGTTCGTTAAGCTCCAACATCGGGGACTGCACTGACCCTTGCCTTAAATCCATGTGGCAAATGTGCTTTCCCTGGCCAACAAGATGGACGAACTGCTTCCTCCTTCTCTGTGGATCTGCTGCCCTGTGCTTTACCGAAACCTGGCTGAGTGAGAACACCCCGGACTGTGCACTTCTGATACCGGGCTTTCAGCTTTCTAGAGAGAAAAGCAACGCTTACTTAGTGAGGGAAAAGCGAGGAGGCATAATCTGCTTTCACATAAATGAAGGTTGGTGCAGAGATATCAAAGTTTTAAGGAAGACATGCAGTCCTAACATGGAGTCATTTCTCATAAACTGTAAACCGTTTTATTCACTCAAGGTGTTCTCCTCGTTTGTACCGATTAGCGCTTACGTACCTCCTCAAGGCTCCACTTCAGATGCTGAAAAACAAATGGCTGAGCTGATGACAGGCATGGAGAAAAAACATCCAGACTCTCTCATCATTGTTATTGGGGATTTTAACAGTGCAAACCTCTCCAATGAACTTACCAAATACATGCAGCACATTAAGTGTCCCACCAGGGGTGAAAACACTCTGGACCACTGCCACACAACTTGAAAGGATGCCTATCATGCTATCACCGGGGCTACTTTGGGACTTTCTGAGCACTCTCTGGTCCATCTCGTTCCAACCTATAGGCAGAAACTAAAAACTCCCAAACCTGTGTTTCGGACTGTTAAGAAATGGACTGAGAGTCAAAGCAGATGTTACAGGCCTGCTTTGACTGCACAGATTGGACTGATTTTGAAACTTCAGCCACTGATTTAAACCAACTCACTGAAGTGGTGACATCATACATCTGTTTCTGTGACGACATGTGTGTGCAAATCAGTTGAATGGCTTCTATTGCAGGTATGAAAAGCAGCAGTTCACACCTCAACCCAACTTCTCCACATCCCATTCAGACACAAATTCTTGCCATACACCAACGACCCCCTCTACCTTCAGACCCTTGCCTGCACAAAAGATCTTAGAGGAAGATGTAAATAGGATATTTCTGCACCTGAAAACAAAGGATGACTGAGGACCTGATAATGCCTCCCCATCATGCCTGAAAGCCTGCGCTGTCCAGCTGGCACCCATCTTCATTGAGATCCTCAATAAGTCACCTGAGCTGTGTGAGGTTCCCTCCTGCTTCAGATGTTCCACCATCATCCCAGCACACAAGAAACCTACCATCGCAGGATTAAATGACAACAGACCCGTTGCCCTGACGTCTGTAGTCATGAAATCCTTTGAGCGACTGGTGTTGAAGCACTTGAAGGACATCACAGGCCCCCTGCTGGACCCCTTGCAGTTTGCCTACCGGGCAAACAGGTCGCAGATGATGCAGTCAACTTGGGACTACACTTCATCTTGCAACACATCAAACAATCAGGGATGTATGCCAGGATCCTGTTTGTGGACTTCAGCTCAGCCTTCAACACCATCAACACAGACATTCTCCACCAGAAGCTCACCCAGCTCAAAGTCCCGACCTCCACCTGTCGATAGATCTCCAGCTTCCTGAAGGACCGGCAGCAGCAGGTGAGGCCGGGGAGCATCTTCTCCTGCACAAAAACCATCAGCAGCAGTGCCCCCAAGGCATGTGTTCTCTCCCCACTCCTCTTCTCCCTGTACACAAATGACTGCACCTTAGTGGACCCGTCTGTAAAAACCCCTGAAGTTTGCAGATGATGCTGGTGCTACAGAGCACTGTCTGCTTAAACCACACAGACAGTGTCTTCCCCCAGGCTGTTTCTCTGATGAACACTTGACAGTCAGAGAGTATTCTATTGTGAAGTCAATTGTGTATGTATGTTCAATTAAAAAGATATTTTCAAGATTTGTCCGTACAAATTTAGCAATAAAGCTGATTCTGATTCTGGTTAAAAAATAATCTTTTAATATTTTGGAGCAGCACATTAAAATCCATTTTGTTTTGTTATTGTCCAACAAAAATATTTATCCGAGTAAACTCATCTTGCAACTATACACTTTACATGTGTCTAATTTCATTCTATAAGGAAAAAAAGCAACACTGTAGAAATCATACAGTTTACAAGAACTAATACAACTAATACAACCCCTTATACATTTAATTCACTCCATGATGTACTTACTTTCTCTTGCACATTGTCTAAAGCACAACTGTAACATGTAATCAACTTCTAATATACTACCAAGACACCTTTATTGTTTTTAGTTTTATTTTTGTTATTATTTGATGTTGCTAACTTATCTTATTATAAATGCTTGTAAGTAAAATAGGGTTCATTGAGCAAGGGAAATCCCCAGTGTGTGCAACTATACTTGGCAATACTGTGTACAGATTCTGTTTTGCATTTACTGATGATACACTTACAACAGTGTCAACATTGCCGTGCAATTTGTTTTGGATGAAAAATTACAAAATTAACAAACTCACTCAACAACTACAGCCTAAGCGTGTAAAGACAAATATATTTACAGCTATGGTAAAATCAAGTACAGCCTCTTTCAGTTCCAGAGTGTTCTGACATAATGAAAATGATTCTAAATGATTTCTGATTATTTCAATATATCCTTAAATGTACAAAAATACACAGCATATTATGCTCTCATTATTTATGAAAAATAGAATTGAGTTGTGTCCATTACAAATACTGACAAACATACAGTATTTTTCAGTTTTGCGGTGCATGACATTACTTTTACCTTGCCATATTGTAAGTTTGTTCTTATCCTTCAGGATCCATACATTTCACTATATGTTCTAATATGTGTGTTCCTTTTTATACATTTAAATATGCATTTGCTAGATAATGAACCTTGTTAATAGGCTAAGAGAGAGCAAAGCAAAAAAATTAAAAGATAAAAGAAATGTATTTTGGTCGTTTCTACACCCAGAGGTGTTTGACTTAAGTGGCAGTGACCGATGGCATTTCTTTACCCTGCTCTTGCTCACAAACATTCAAATGAGCTGTGCAAAGAGTGAACTGAGAAATATTATAACCGCATGTGAATTTCATAATTTCATAAAAAATCTGCAGCTTGTAAATTTTTATTTTATGTAACACGTTGTAATGGCAACAATCTGAATGTTCGTTGTTGCCTTCATTGCCATTTTTTACATGCTTGTTTTTTAACTTTAACCCAGAATGTCTGGTTCAGTCAGTCATTTTCTACCACTTATTCCATAGTGGGTCACAGGGGAGCTGGTGCCTATCTCCAGTTGTCTATGGGCAAGAGGCGAGGTACACCCTGGACAGGTTGCCAGTCCATCGCAGGGCAACACACAAACAACCACACACTCATTCATACACCTAAGGGCAATTTAGAGTTACCAATTAACCTAACAGGCATGTCTTTGGACTGTGGGAGGAAGCTGGAGTACCCAGTGAGAACCCACATATGCGCGGGGAAAACATGCAAACTCCATGCAGAAAGACCCCAGGCCAGGCATCAAACCCAGGACCTTCTTGCTGCAAGGCAACAGTGCTACCAACTGCGCCACCGTGCAGCCACGTCTGGTTCACTTCTATAAAAAGAAACGGACTCATCCAATTAAAAGTGAAAATTTTGTTTTTCCACCTGGATTCCAGTTATATACAGGAGGTGGACAATGAAACTGAAACACCTGTCATTTTAGTGTGGGAGGTTTCATGGCTAAATTGGACCAGCCTAGTCTTCATTGATTGCACATTGCACCAGTAAGTGCAGAGTGTGAAGGTTCATTTAGCAGGGTAAGAGCACAGTTTTGTTCAAAATATTGAAATGCACACAACATACCTGAGTTCAAAAGAGGACAAATTGTTGGTGCACGTCTTGCTGGCACATCTGTGACCAAGACAGCAAGTCTTTGTGATGTATCAAGAGCCACGGTATTCAGGGTAATGTCAGCATACCACCAAGAAGGACAAACCACATCCAGCAGGATTAACTGTGGACGCAAGAGGAAGCTGTCTGAAAGGGATGTTCGGGTGCTAACCCGGATTGTAAAAACATAAAACCACGTTTGTCCAAATCACGGCAGAATTAAATGTGGACCTCAACTCTCCTGTTTCCACCAGAACTGTCCGTCAGGAGCTCCACAGGATTAATATACACGGCCGGACTGCTATAGCCAAACCTTTGGTCATTCATGCCAATGCCAAACGTCGGTTTCAATGGTGCAAGGAGCGCAAATCTTGGGCTGTGGACAATGTAAAACATGTATTGTTCTCTGATCAGTGCAGCTTTACTGTTTCCCCACATTCGGGAGAGTTACGGTGTGGAGAAGCCCCAAAGAAGCGTACCACCCAGACTGTTGCATGCCCAGAGTGAAGCATGGAGGTGGATCAGTGATGGTTTGGGCTGCCATATCATGGCATTCCCTTGGCCCAATACTTGTGCTAGATGAGCGCGTCACTGCCAAGGACTACCGAACCCTTCTTGAGAACCATGTGCATCCAATGGTTCAAACATTGTATCCTGAAGGCGGTGCCGTGTATCAGGATGACAATGCACCAATACACACAGCAAGACTGGTGAAAGATTGGTTTGATGAACATGAAAGTGAAGTTGAACATCTCCCATGGCCTGCACAGTCACCAGATCTAAATATTTTTGAGCCACTTTGGGGTGTTTTGGAGGAGCGAGTCAGGAAACGTTTTCCTCCACCAGTATCACGTAGTGACCTGGCCACTATCCTGCAAGAAGAATGGCTTAAAATCCCTCTTATTACTGTGCAGGACTTGTATATGTCATTCCCAAGACGAATTGACGCTGTATTGGCCGCAAAAGGAGGCCCTACATCATACTAATAAATTATTGTGGTCTAAAACTAAGTGTTTCAGTTTCATTGTCCAACCCTGTATGTTACCACATCTTCAGAAAAACAGCTTCCGCCTAACAGCAAATATAAAGCACTCCCTTCTGTCTCTTCTACCAAACTGCTGTTATAAATTACTGCTCTGCTGTGTTTTGGACCACACAAAACACACAGAGGCCATGTTCTTCCACAGAAATCAGCACAGACACATTATCAAATGGCAGCTATAGGCTGCAGTTATTTAAAGGTTGTCATGTAATTACTGTCCTCATCTGCAGCCCTCAACGCTCACTGGCTGCATTCAGGGTCAGCAGGAGAAAGCTGCTCCTGATTTTAACGGAAGCTCTCAGTCCACTTTCATACAGAAGCTAATGGGTTTTATGGAAGAGACCTCAGTGCAGCGCGGCGGCCAGGTACCTTCGAACAATTCTCTGTCTAATGCACTTATCTGCTGTAAAATGGTAACATGCAATTATGGATGCCAAAGTGGCACCTCCATCCACATCCATTTGTGCTTCCCATCACACAGAGGCTAACATCTATGTTGTGTAATTAGTCTAATTAGCATTTCTCCTTGGCAGGTTCTGCCGTGTTGCGTTCAAAGTCGAGCTGACGGGCGCAGTAATGACAGCGGTGACAGATTTATTCCCCTGAAGTTTCATCAATCACACTGAGGTTTTGAAATAAAACAGACGTCCTTCCAGTTGTAATTCAGAGAAATGTGCGAACTTGCCTGGCAAACAGTTCCATTTTAGCCTTTTGTTCTGGAAACGCAATTCATCATGTACAATGACAATGAAGAAGTCCTTAGCACTAAATTAACTTTTCAGCATCTAAAAAGCAGAACTTTGAGAGGACCCCAAAAACTTTGGCAAAAAAAGATACTTTGGAAAATAAAAATTATATCCACCACATTTATCCAACAAACTCTTCATATACTATATAAATGATCTAGATCACAGTCAGATTTTTCATAACCTTTGCACATTTCTCTTCATATTTAGTTATTATTTTGAGGTTTTTTGCTATTGTGACTCTTTTATTAAACCCACAGTAATGCCCACACCATGCAAAAACCCCAAAATAATAAAAATACATGTTTAGAGAATAATTGGGCAGTTTAAAAGTAATTCAAATTAATTGATCTTAAAGGAGACTACCCAAAAAGAAGACTATTAATGGAAGTGGCCCCCAAGGTTCATGTATATATAGCAGGAATCTGTTTGCTGCCGCCAAGACATTTTCCTTCTGTTACAGCAATATGTAAATAACACACCGTATGGGTTTATATGGGCCCTTAAGGTACTTGGTGGATAGATAACTCAGTTCAGTTTACGTATACATCATCAACTCAAAACAAAAGACATCTCAAGGCAATTTACAAGACAAACAGATCCAATTGATATTCAATTATATAGAATCCATTAAAGTCAAAATTCATTTTAGATCAACCTAAAACATTCATAAATAATACAATTGTCACGGTTTACTTGATATTGGACCGCAGAACGCAGACGAGCAGGCAGCGTGATGGTAAGTGAAAAAAAAGGTTTAATAACAAAAACTCACTCACAGCAGGAGGCAGGAACAAAACAAACAGGCAGGCAAGACAGGCATGGCAAGATCAAAAAGACAAGACTTGGTTTTAGAACAAGACATGAGCATGAGAATGAAAGAACCCGACCAGGGCGGGCGGTGGGGGCCTTGGTAGGAGTGCCAAAAACAGAGTTCAGGCGGGCAACCAGGAGGTCGTCCCGAGCAGGCACAGAGTTCAGGCGGGCAACCAGGAGGTCGTCCCGAGCAGGCACAGAGTTCAGGCGGGCGACCAGGAGGTTGTCCCGAGCAGGCACAGAGTTCAGGCGGGCATCCAGGAGGCCGTCCCGAGCAGGCACAGAGTTCAGGCGGGCGACCAGGCCTGCACCAAAGACGTGGAGGCCGACTGAGCAGAGTAGAGGACTCCCCAGACACTCTGTGGAACTCCAGAGGCGTGGAGCCTGGCGAACCCTCAGAGGCTTAAGCAGAGCCTGGTGAACACTCAGAGGCTGAAGCAGAGCCTGGCGAACCCTCAGAGGCTGAAGCAGAGCCTGGTGAACCCTCAGCTCTGGGTTCAAAAGCCAGAACGAGGACAAAACGTTCCTTAAACTCCTGCAGACTAGGAACAGGAGCTGAGGCGTCGACCGGACCCTCCGTGACGTGAGCAGGAGCTGAGGCATCGGCCGGACCCTCAGTGACGTGAGCAGGAGCTGAGGCGGCGGCCGGACCCTCAGTGGCGGCCGGACCCTCAGTGACATGAGCAGGAGCAGGAGTCAGGCTGAGGCTGTGATGTGTCTGGCCTGGAGTCAGGCTGAGGCTGTGGTGTGTCTGGCCTGGAGTCAGACTGAGGCTGTGGTGTGTCTGGCCTGGAGTCAGGCTGAGGCTGTGGTGTGTCTGGCCTGGAGTCAGGCTGAGGCTGTGGTCCTGACGTGGGCTGCTCTGCAGCAGCAGCAGCTCCCTGGAGTCCTGACGTGGGCTGCTCTGCAGCAGCAGCAGCGCCCTGGAGACTTGACGTGGGCGATGGCAGTAAAACAGCCTAAGTGCTTCATACTCCATCTCGATCTGCCTTATCCTCTCCATCAGCTCAGGAGAGGAATACAGGAGACCAGTCGTCCTGAGGATCTTTATTTGGCTTGCAGTGAACCTCAAACGCTGCTCCAGCTCGGCTGGTGTTGCCCCAGAACACCGGGCTGGAGCGAGCGCAGACAGCATGGGCAGAGGTGCAACGAGCCTGGGAGACAGTGCTGTGGCAGACGAAGATGTGGGCTTACTTGCTGCAGCCCTCACGTCAGCTGGCAGGGAAACCACCTCCTTGCCAGGCGACCGGCTGGGAATCCCTGCATGACGGTGATTCTGGCGGCGGGAGGAGGATGTGGGCCTCACTGCCGGACCAGAGTGCACAACCAGGGGAGGAGGCGGAGAAGATGACGGCTTTGTTGCCAGTACGGAAGCAGGTGGGGAACGTCGGAGCTGAGGCGGAGGGACAGAACAGCCCTCCCGAACTCTCTGGCGCGGGGCCGCCTCACACTCCATCTGTTCAAGCAGCAGAGGAGACGGCAGAACCTCCAAATCAGTCGGCAGAAGTCTCATTGCCTCCTTCATCTGCTGCTTAACCCAGCGATCCCTGGCGCTCTCCTGCCTACTGTCCGCGAGGTCCATGTTTGGCGGAAACATACTGTCACGGTTTACTTGATATTGGACCCCAGAATGCAGACGAGCAGGCAGCGTGATGGTAAGTGAAAAAAAACATTTAATAACAAAAACTCACTCACAGCAGGAGGCAGGAACAAAACAAACGGGCAGGCAAGACAGGCATGGCAAGATCAAAAAGACAAGACTTGGATTTAGAACAAGACGTGAGCATGAGAATGAAAGATGTTTCCGTGAAGACTAACAGAACAGGTGTGAATATATGGCGTGAAAACCTGGTGGAGTAAGGAGACAGATTAACTTGAAGCAGGTGAACTGAATAAACTTAATTAACAGAACAAAACGTGACTGGAGCAAAACAGAGACTCTTGAACACAAACTAGAAAAACATGAAGCAAAAGCATAACCAGATCCGAAAACCAAACTTGACAAAACATGAACAAGACGACAAAACAAAAGCATGACCAGGAAAATAAACAGAAACATGATTCAAAACTTGAACAGTGAAAAACATAAGGAAAAACCCCGAAACCAAAAACCAAACAACCCTACATCATGACAACAATAATATAGTTGTTTTCGGACTGTCCTGTTTGGTGGTAGATGTGACTCTAATGTATGAAAACACTAAGAACCAGAATGAACATTTAAATGGTTTAATTTAAGAGGCCAAATGAGACTGATAACGTAGTTAGCAGTGCTCAGTTGGGTCTTATGGAGATGTCTCTGGCCTTACTTGTTGTTGCATGTTGTTGGCTGGTGATCCTGGAGGGGTTGAGAATCAGCAGTTTGTGGTAAGTCGATGATATGATGGGTCAAGGGCAGACAGGCAGGTTATCACTGGTAAGTAAAGGAATGTATTCTCTCTCACTGGTTTCTCCAGATGGACTGGTGAGCAGGGTACCAGAGGCAGTTAGGTAGTCCAGGAAAGTTGGATATGTGGCTACTCTCATGAGAGCACTGAGGTCAACTTGAGTTCCAAGGTTTTCTAAAGCACGCAGAGACCCTAGGGATTATCAACAAGTAAGTATTATATGAAGCAGTCAAAGTGAGAGCTTGATTACCGCAATCATAATGGACCAGCATTTAACTGGCCGTAAAGAATGCCAATCCTGAACACCCGAGACTTTATTTATGGATAATTTGCATGAAAGTGTCCCGCTAAAGTTCAGGAGAACTTCACAACATTGTGGATACATTGATAATGTTTATTATGTGCTATGGTTTCCTAACATCAGATCAGCAAATGTTGCATAGAGCCTTTCTTTTTCATCTGTATCTGTAGGAAACCTCAGCCATCTCTACAGCTGTGTTTGACTTTTTGGAAACGTCGTAACCTCTGTTGTTACTGAACTGTGCCCTGGAGACTTTTTATTTCCAGGAAAGTAAGATTCCAACAGTCAGTATAAATTAGCCACTCAGAGGGGAATTTAAATGTATATTTCAAACGAAGTGTTGATGATTTGTAGAATAATCTTTTCTTCCTAAGTTCCCTGTAGGGGTGGCAAACATTAGCTTCTCAGCATACATTAACTCCTTTAGTTCTCTGTTAATATTTCAAAACTGGGGAGAAATTTGACTTTCTAATGTGAGCTTTTACATTTCCAGCACTATGACTGAATGTTTCATCATTACGAAGTTAAAGCCTCCTAAGTCTGTATTATATAAACCAGCACTCAGTACACCTCAGGTGCAGCTCTACTCCAACCTTTCCAATAGCATCATTAAATAACCATTACACATAATAAAAAGAGGACTCACTCTTAATTCGTGAAAGCCAAAATGTATATCATACTTCTCTACCCTACAAGGAGAAAATCTAACATTTATTTCAAAAATAAAATAATGAAGAACAGATTATTTAAGCTGAACAAACATCAAAGTTTTGGACTATTTGAAATGAGACTAAACTCCTACAAAGTATGAAGCAGTAAAGTAAACGCGGCCAGATTTGTATTTTGGGGTGAAATAACCATGGAACCATAATAAGGCCATGGAACTGCAGAATCCTGCTAGTCAATATAGAACATAACTGCAAGTAAATATTTCCTGTTGGGGATCCACCCCAGACACATGGAGAACCAGAACTGAACTGCACACAGAAGAAAAGACACTGTTTAAGAAAAAAACAAAAAAATTCAGAATCCCAAAATGCACAGTATTAACCTTTGTTAATGACAGCTACTGAGAGGGAGTTCCACAGCTGTAATTCCTTGAAGTCAAAGACTTATAAAAGCAAGAGTGGAGCAGTGCTCACCCTCTTTTCCTGCAGCAACTGCTACATTGGGGGGGACACCACCACGTGAACATTTTCACCTTCCTGGCCAAGTAAGAGACTAGATCTTCAAAAAATGAAACTAGGATCCACAGTAAAGCATGGTCTGCTATGACCGTATCGGGGTCAAAAATAACACTAACTGCCTCAAATTGGCAGGCTGAGCTTCTGCACAAAGAATCTGCTAATAGATTAACCAGTTGCTAGGCCACGTGGGTGGTTGCCACGCAATTCTCTGTCCACTGGACATGCCAAACTCAGTGAGCTTCACTGTTCATCAGAATGATTACAGGTTGTTTCTGGGCAGAGATAACTGATTAATCAGGATAAAATTATTTAAATATTGATTATTTAATTTCATTGCAGGTTCTGAACCCCTCATCCAAAGCTTTTAGTGCTACAGGCTGTGTTTTGGGAAGTTTATGACTGGTAAAGAGTCTGAGTCTGTTACTTCTGTAATGTGAGCTTATTCCATTTTGTCTGTGTTTTGTCTTCCTGTCCTACTACTCGTACTCGTCGTCTTCCGCTTTATCCGGGACCGGGTCGCGGGGGCAGCAGACTCAGGAGAGACGCCCAGATGTCCCTCTCCCCAGACACCTCTTCCAGCTCCTCCGGGGGGAGCCCAAGGCGTTCCCAGGCCAGCCGAGAGACATAGTCCCTCCAGCGTGTCCTGGGCCGTCCCCTGGGCCTCCTCCCGGTGGGACATGCCTGGAACACCTCCCGAGGAAGGCGTCCAGGAGGCATCCGGTATAGATGCCCGAGCCACCTCAACTGGCTCCTCTCGCTGTGGAGTAGCAGCGGCTCTACTCCAAACCCCTCCCGGATGGCCGAGCTCCTCACCCTATCTCTAAGGGAGTGCCCGGCCACCATACGGAGGAAGCTCATTTCAGCTGCTTGTATCCGGGATCTCGTTCTTTCGGTCATGACCCAAAGTTCATGGCCATAGGTGAGGGTAGGAACGTAGACCGACCGGTAAATCGAGAGCTTCGCTTTTTGGCTCAGCTCTCTCTTCACCACAATGGACCAGCACAGCGCCCCCATTACTATGGCAGCCGCACCGATCCATCTGTCGATCTCCCGCTCCAATCTTCCCTCACTCGTGAACAAGACCCCGAGATAATTAAACTCCTCCACTTGAGGCAGGAACTCCCCTCCAACCTGAAGAGGACAAGCCACCCTTTTCCAGTTGAGAACCATGGCCTCGGACTTGGAGGAGCTGATCTTCATCTCATCCCAGCCGCTTCACACTCGGCTGCGAACCGCCCCCGTGCATGCTGTAGGTCTTGGCTAGATGGGGCCAGCAGCACCACATCATCGGCGAAAAGAAGAGACGAAATCCACTGGTCCCCAAACCAGACCCCCTCCGGCCCTTGGCTGCGCCTAGAAATCCTGTCCATAAAAGTTATGAACAGGACCGGTGACAAAGGGCAGCCCTGCCGGAGTCCAACATGCACCAGGAACAGGTCCGACTTAATGCCGGCAATGCGAACCAAACTCCTGCTCCGCTTGTACAGAGACCGGATGGCCCCTAGTAAAGAGCCACCGATTCCATACTCCTGGAGCACCCCCCACAGGGCATCACGAGGGACACAGTCGAATGCTTTCTCCAGGTCCACAAAACACATGTGGACCAGTTGGGCAAACTCCCATGAACCCTCGAGTACCCTGTAGAGGGTATAGAGCTGGTCCAGTGTCCCACGGCCGGGACGAAAACCACACTGCTCCTCCTGAAGCCGGGGTTCGACTATCGGTCGGACTCTCCTCTCCAATACCCTGGCGTAGGCCTTACCAGGGAGGCTGAGGAGTGTGATCCCCCTGTAGTTGGAACACACCCTCCGGTCACCCTTCTTATGAAGGGGGACCACCACCCCAGTCTGCCAATCCAAAGGCACTGTCCCCGTCCGCCACGCAATGTTGAAGAGGCGTGTCAACCATGACAACCCCACAACATCCAAAGACTTGAGGTACTCAGGGCGGATCTCATCCAACCCCGATGCCTTGCCACCGCGGAGCTTTTTAACCACCTCGGTGACTTCAGCCTGGGTGATGAAAGAGTCCAACCCCGAGTCCCCAGCCTCTGTTTCCACCAGGGAATGCGTGATGGCAGGATTGAGGAGATCCTCGAAGTACTCCTTCCACCGGCCGATAATGTCCCCAGTCGAGGTCAGCAGCTCCCCACCCCCACTGTAAACAGTGTTGGCGAAGCACTGCTTCCCCCTCCTGAGGCGCCGGACGGTTTGCCAGAATCGCTTTGGGGCAAAGCGGTAGTCCTTCTCCATGGCCTCACCAAACTCCTCCCAGGTCCGGGTTTTTGCCTCTGCCACCGCTCGGGCCACGGCACGCTTGGCCCCACGGTACCCGTCAGCCACCTCAGGAGTCCCACAAGCCAACCACAGCCGATAGGACTCCTTCTTCAGCTTGACAGCGTTCCTTACTGCCGGTGTCCACTATCGGGTTCAGGGATTGCCGCCGCGACAGGCACCGCAGACCTTACGGCCGCAGCTACGGGCAGCAGCATCGACAATAGATGTGGAGAACATGGTCCATTCGGACTCTATGTCTCCAACATCCCTCGGAATCTGGTCAAAGCTCTCCTGGAGGTGAGAGTTGAATACATCCCTGGCCGAGGGCTCTGCCAGACGTTCCCAGCAGACCCTCACTTGGGCCTGCCAAGTCTGTCCGGCTTTCTCCTCCTCCAGCGGATCCAACTCACCACCAGGTGGTGATCAGTGGACAGCTCAGCCCCTCTCTTCACCCGAGTGTCCAAAACATGCGGCCGAAGGTCTGATGATACGACAACAAAGTCAATCATTCCGGGCGACGTCACGTGCCTCGATTCTGTAATCATCATGAGGGATTCTCAAACCGCTCTTTGTCTGACCCATCACCTAGAGCCTGTTTGCCATGGGAGACCCTACCAGGGGCATTTAAGCCCCAGACAACACAGCCTCTAGGATCATTCGAGCACTCAAACCCCCCCACCACGTTAAGGTGGCGGTTCAAGGAGGGGGTCCTCTCACTAACGCTCATAAATATATGACTGCATAGATCCTAATAATGGGTAAGATAGAAGCTGTTTATCCCGGCTGCTAACGCTAAAGCCCTGCTAACACAGCAGCTGCCATTGGTTCTACTGTGTTTGCAGCTTTGGAGGAATTAAGCCACGGCTACCAAATATTTCACTGGATCATTTTTGGGGGCTGGACTAAAATCAATCATTGAATTTGGTGCATATCAGATGATATCTGTGGAAATCAGAGCTAAACGTATGGCCACAGCGTGAGTTCACACTTCCCTATGCCACCATGGCCACACTCTCCAGCGTACAGTATATGTGTTCCAAATGTTAGACCAACTTGTATCCATCTTCTGACACACTTTTAAGATGAAGGCCTACATAGAATTGTGGGGTACCTGAGCCAGTTTCATCTAATTCAGCCTTTCTTTGTTTTTTTGCGGCAGTAGTGGCCTTTATTTTTCCAGTAATTTTTGACAGTCGTTAGACAGGAAATGGGGGTGGAAAGAGAGCGGAAGACATGTGACAAATGTCAGCAGGGCCCAGACTCAAACCCAGGACAGCCGTGTCGAGGACTATGGGTCGTGTGCTTAACCTCCTACACCACCAGCACTGTGCCCTAATTCAGGCTTTCTATATGAAAATTATAGCTGTTTTAATTTTTTGGCAAAATGGCAAACTTTGAGGACTGGCCCTGCCCATTCAACATGCTCCAAAACTGAGGGTTTTGATATCTTTTAGTCCCCAGTGCCTTAAGTACATACTGACCAAATATGAAGTCGATAGCTCAAAATCCTTAGGAGGAGTTTGCTAAAGTCAAAAACAGCCAAAAACGACCCTTTGACCCAAATGCCTGACTTCCTGCAAGCTTTAAGGCATACACCCAAGATACTTTTTTCAAGATTTGAAGAGATCTACATGTGTAACCAAATTTCAAATCTCTAGGCTTTACCAGTTGGCCTATCTCGGCGGTAGAGCTGTTTGGCCAAACCCTTTTTCGATTACATTAAAAACCAAACATTTTACGTGGGGACAATTTTTAGTGAAGTTTGTTGAGTTTTTGAATACATTAAAGTCACCAAAAAGGAAAGCAATTCATTTTCCAGATAAATAGTAATAGGCTTTCGCAGCCCTTGGTGCCCAAAAATCTTTAAATATTTACAATGAGATTACCTAAAAGACATTCAGATATTCATTTTCATTCAAGGATTATTTCTGTTCTGATTAACAATTCAGTTTTTATAAATGTCACTCAATATGTTTTATTCATATATTTATATATATACTTATAAATTCAATTCAATTCAGTTTTATTTATATATCAGAATCAGAAAAGCTTTATTGCCAAGTACGTTTTTGGACATACAAGGAATTTGTTTTGAATTTGAATATGGTTCATCCACGTTCTATTTGTGGGATATGGCTCTATATCAGAAGATACTGAACATCTAAACTTTCACAAGAAATTGTTTAGTGTTGCTTCAGCTCATTCTTGTTACAATGCTAAAGTTGCCATGGTTGAGGGTCCCAGTGTTCTAACAAAATACCCTACCCGTCAATTCGTACTACGTTGAGTTACCAGGGATTCGCAGACCAATGTGACATCACCTTGAGAGCTTGCTTATCAGTGTCCAACCTGTGGAAGTTTTTTTTTTTTCAATGTTTCAAGTAGATTTTGCCAAACTTACTCCATGTCTCTTTGGCTCTGTTGTTAAAACTTTTCATGACATGTTTTTGACAAACAGCAAACATCTATACAACGCCTTAGTTCCTTTTATCATTCCAATCATTATTACGTTACAAACTACTCTAGCTAGTCTGGATTGTTTGTTTGGTGTAATTGTGTTGCAAGCTATAAATATAGAAATTTAACAAACTTCAACACAGATCTGCTACAAACTATTTGGTTAACTAAGAAAAGTTTTTTTAATTATAGCTTACAACTCAGTAGTTACGACTTCAACTGCCTGTGTCGGTGGTGGCTGTGGGGTGGACGGAATGGGGCGGGGGTGCATCAGGTATCGGCCAGATAGAAGGCCCAATAACGAGAAGCTCTACTTGCCACTATGTTTTAGGGTCATCAAATGTAGCAAATAAACATAAAAAACTATTATGTTCTTTAAGCCCAAAAACACACTGTGATTTTAAAAAATCATACAGGACTTGAATGTGTTACACTGTGCGAACCACATATTATCGTTGCTCCTGTCACACTGTATGATGAAAGATGTCAGACTGCATGACTTATTGATGCACAATCACATCAGACAGATCCAACAGCAATATTATTCAGTCAACAAATTAACAACAAGTTATATCTGTTAATGGGCTTATTATTAGAATCAAAAGCTGAAAAGGGGGAAAGGAGGAGGAGAAAGAGGAGTCAGGTCGTCTTTGGCCATGGTAGCTCTTAATCAGCAGTCAGTGTGTCTGTCACAGACCACCGATGCAAGCTCACAACTAGATAATTGTACAGCAGGACCCTGACACTGGCTTTAGTCAACAATTATTCTCAGTCACCTAAACAAATGTAATTGGCACACACCTTTATATTGAATGAACTGAATGTTTTTGCACCGATGTTTAAGAGTTTGATTTTAAAAATGATTTTATTAACCACAGGGTTTTTGTTGCCTTTATATGCAATACCTGAGTGTGCAATTAGAGCAGTACAATATTTCAAATTGCAGTGTTCATCCCAAAATAAGTATGTAAGTAACTCTTTTTATCCAATTTGAATGAATAACTGAATCTGACTGCACTGTTCAATGGTTAGGATTAATTGGAATGTATGTAGCTGACTTTGTGAAGTGCCTTGAGATGACATGGGTTGTGAATTGGCGCTATATAAATAAACTGAATTGAATTGAATTATGCATTTCCAGAATATATTTGGTCAGATAAATGGGCTTTAACTGCCCTTAATCCCAAAGTCCTAAGCTTGGTTCTAATGGCTAAGATGGTGAAGCTTATGCATAGTGGTGGAGATATTGTGTAGTGATAAAGAAATAAAAATCACAAAAATGTGTGTTCAATGTAATCAATGTTGTAATTGCAGTTTTCAGCAATAGTATGGCAATTACATATTTTCCTGATATTTAGGAGACCTACTTGTAATGTCAGAAAAATATTCCACACATAAATTATTCCATTTTATTTCACCTTATCTTGTTTTGTTTTGTCTTGCTTTATGTTTATCACACACAGACACAACATGATCACATTTACATCATTTCTAATGTTGGACTAACTTAAAGAGAGTCAGGGCATAACAGCAATTTTTGAAAAAAAATCCTGTTCTGTGTTCAAGAACATTATCTATGTTGGTCACATGTTGGTATGAGACTGGAAGGTTCTGAATGAAAAATTAGTAAACAAATCAATGTTCTAGTTGACGTTAGCATCAGGAAAAAGTTTGTAATTCTAATTAATGTAATTCTGTTATTCACTTATTCAACTTCCAAGTTTGAAACAGTTTTCTATCTGAAACAGAAGCAGTTAAAAAATTGTAACTCAGAGAAAGCAGCAGGAGGAGCTACTCTTCCATCATATACTGACATACAGCAGATCAGACTAGACTAATACCTGTGACCAGACCCAAATGAAAGAAAATAAATGTCAAATAAATACATGTTTTCTTGCACTTTCTGTAATATAGTAAAGGCAGTAATGCTTTTCCACCATTCATATCTTATCACAATTGTTGCGATTGAGATCCATAATATGCCAACAGAATGTTTCTGAAGAATAAGGGCCCCGGGAGAAAATGTTTCATTTGGAGCCAAACAAATACTGAATGGAGAGTAAGGTTAGTGAACTTATGAACATGCATGTCATAGCGACAGACGTTTTTTGTGCTTTGTATTAAATCCTGATCAGTTTCTCTATGTTGTTTTTTTCTTTTAGTTTTGATTTTGTCATTCAATCTTTTCTCTTTAGATGAGAGATGAGAGTATCAGCTGGCAATTTCCAGATCCCCACACCTACCATCCATAATCAATCAGCACATCTGCTACTTATTCACCAGTCCTCCCAGCATAACTACTCTGTTGTTCTCAGCTCTCTTTTTATCTGTCCAAATCTTTTAAGGTTCTATACCTTGCTTGTCATTCTATTAATTATTTCAAATTTCTTTGTATCTTAACATACCTCCTTCATAACTGTGTTTTGAAACTCAAATCTAGGTCAAATGACAGGGAAAAAAAACAGATTTTGAATGTCAGTTACCATCTAGTTTCTGCTAAAGCCTTACAGACTGTATTTTGTTTTATATTTAAAACCAATAATAGGGGATAAAAAATTTCCCATGCAAACTTAGCAAACACATACTTCAGCTTCACCACATTTTTTTACATCGACAGAAAAAAACAGTATGCAACACATATCATTCCAACATATCTTTTCTTTTTTACGTAAGATCAACAATAATGCCAAACATAGTTTATCTGGATATATCAAACTAGAGATTTTAGTGATTGTGACAATTAAATACTGCTACAAAGACAGTACTTGTATGTGTGAGTTCTTGTGCTAGCACAGCTAAAACTTATTTGGTGGAAGAGTGTGTCCCATCAAATGTGTGTCCTGTTTAAATTTCAGCATGTATGTATAATCTTTACCCTGCGTGAATTAGAGAAAATCTAATAAAATTGTTAATTAAACCTTTTGTACCCAATTTGTCTTATTAAGTCATTGCAGTTGTCTAATCATTCCAATCTGGAAACAGCCCAATATTAATGACATTCATGCCCATGATTAGTGGGCACAAGGTCCTGACCAGAACTTTGATGCTTAACCTGTCATGAACATTTTAAGGATATTTTCAAACACATGTCTTTACAATGTTGAGAAAAACAGACTGAGTTTGAGGCTCCTCTTTCTGTCTAAACTCATCTCCTGCACATAAAACTTTTATGAGCTGTAGAGAAACCTGCCCTGAAGCTCCATCCCGGTAACAGCGAGCCGCCCTGTGATTTGCAGCAACGTACGGAAGAGGAAAAAGTTTAAATAGGACGTTCTCACTTACGTTCTTTTCTACAGAAGAGATAAAATATAAGTAATTCTTCAGCTTCCACTCAGAAAACATGACTTCCTATATCACTGGGCATGACAGACATGACAGGCGGATTGGTTAAGCTGACACACAGGCATCCGCATTGTCATGTTAGGAGCAGCGGGAGGTCAGGCGTTGTGACAGCCGCCGGATGCCACTAACAGCTCAGCTTGACAAGTCACCTTCCATTCACCTAACTGAACCATGAACTTCCTGCCGATGCTGCTGATCTTTCACCCCAGCACAGGCAGGAGACGTTGCAGCAGAGATCTGGAGACAGTTGCTGTCAGTGGGAAAGAAGAGGGGTAGAATGGACGTCGACACATGAAAGGAGACAGAGTCAATTAAAACTAATAGGAAACAAGGGTGCGCACAGGGTCAGCCAGTGAGAGTGATTGTGTTCTTGTGTCTTTTTTGAGGACCAATTAGAGTCTCAGATCAACAGACATTTTCTCACTCTCTGTTGGAGAGCTACAATGTTTTAGGTTCAGGGTCAGGTTCAGGTTAAATATACATTTTCTTAACCTCTTGAAATGACCTCTTAAAATGAGCAACTTGACCTGTCCACTCCTCTTTCATACTTTTTGGCCTTTAAAACCAGAGCAGATTTACACTATCCAAATATATCCTTTCTCTGCACCGTTGGCTTCTAATTCAACACTATAAAAGTGAAGTCATTTGTCTTTTAACTCTCAAATTAAACAGATATGTAAAGCAACATCTTTTCTTATTTGTAGAACACAACCTGCTCCAAAGTGATGCTTGTTGCACATTTATACAAATCGGGCTAGACTGCTCCAGTGTAATATTAGCTAGGTGTCCTGCTTTAACTTTTTTCTGTTGAAAAAACACCTTAGCCAGATAGTATTTCTCCACTGCAAGCCTCCCTATACCAGATTCCAGTAAAAACCATGAAATGTATACCGACAGTGTCACATGGAAAGCCATTAATGGCACTACTTCATCTTATCCCAGCCCTGTTTACCAAGAACCCGACAAGAGGACCTAGTTCTTAAGAGTGTAGGCTCACTTATGGTCCAGAACCAGCTACAAATCATAGTCAGAAGACTAAGTAAACTAAATGTTCACAGCTGTAATTTGTTTTGGTAAAAAACAGAGAAGCAATTTGTCAGTTGATTTATGTTGGTTCAATTCCAGCTTTCCTCTTCCACATTTTGAAGTGCCCTTGGGTAAGACACTGAATGTCACGTTGCCAACCAATCTACCAATCAGTGTGTGAATGTGTTTGTATTTGTTAATGGAAGAATGTGACTAGTTGTGAAAAATAACTTTAAGTGGTCAGAAAACCTCAATAAATCCTCTTAATGTACTGCTTCATATCTCAAAACATACATGGCTTTGTTTTTTATAATAAATCTACATTTGGTTCTGCACTTATATTGCAGTATACCCTTAAACCTCTAAACTTGCTTTATTAAACATTAGATCTTTGTCAGGAAAATCATTTTAAATAAATGATTTCATTACTGAGCATATTCTTTATGTAATGTTTGTAACAGAAACAAGGTTAGATAAAATTAGTGAGACCCAAATAAGGGTCTAACATTTCCAAGTTCTTTGTAACTGATCTTTCTCTGTCTGACCACTTTTTTGTTGTCTTTGATAGAGTCATTTCCATTGATTAAATTGAAAACACATTTTTATGGACAGTGCAACTGAAACCTTTAAGCAAATATACTCTTCCACTTTGTCCTGTAACTCAATGAGCTGGTAGAGAAAAGGGAATGTCGAAAAGCTAAATGGAGGTGGCGAAAGACTGTACTCTAGGTTCACTATTACGTCTATAAAGAGAGACTTTACATATACAGATTGTAACTAAAAATGGCAAGGGAATCTTTCCTTTCTGAAGACATCAACAAAAAACATTAATAATGCTTGCGTCTTGTTTGATACAGTCGACAGTTTAACACACCTTCCTGTGTCTGTAGCATTTAACCTCCCCTCTACCAGGGCCTGCAATTCCTTTGCTAACTTATTTACGGAGGAAATTCAGAAAATTAGAAGAGTAGTCTGTACATCAATATCAAATCGAGTACCAATGTTGTATCCAATTAAAACTAGATTGGACACAATGACGCAATTCCACCGAATCAACTACAAAAGCTTAAAATAACTTATACATCAACTAAGCTCCTCCTTCTGCTGCCTCAACATTTTACCCACAGTTTTCCCTTAGAAAGTGTTGCTTGTCGGATTTTTTAATGTGAATAGGTAAATGCATCAGAGTTGACAAAAGAGTTGTTCTCCTGTCGACTGTTGCAGTCGACAGGAGAACAAGGAGGAGACTCAAAAAACAACATGAAAGCATGGATCTATTCTGCTTTGTGTCCTGTTCATTATTAGCCCCTTTCTGATAATGGCTCTGCAATAAAATCCCCGTAACACATTACTTTGTTGTTTCACATAATACAAGTTGATCTGTTGATCGTACAGCCCATGTGTGCTTTAAGAGTATATAATGACTCTAAAATACTTCAAATGAGCTCATGCCCTGGAAGACTTGGGTTAAAAGAAAAACAAAAACAGTGTAAAAAATCTAAAAGTATTTGAGAAGGAAAAACTGCAACAAATGATTGTGTTCTATTTCTGCAAATGCAACTGAACATTGTATTGCTGAGAGATTAGCATCTTTATTTATTTATTTATTTTTTGTAGAACAAGGAACTGTAACAACTCAACTACAAATCTCTAAATGTAAAGATTTCCTACATTTTTGTTCGAGTTTCAAACAAAAAGAACCCACTGAGCCATTTATTGAATACTGACTACTAAACTATATATATACTACAAAGTTCAAAGATTTATATTTTTCTAAAACTGGCAGATAATAAAAAACTATCTCTCTAGGTTAAAGTAAATGTATCATCTGTCAAAACCACATCCCAAGGGTGACATACCATAAGGTGAAGCCTAGCTTGTTAGTTTTCTAAATTCAAACTGTCAAAGAACCGCATTTTCAGTCCATAATAGCAGTACAACTGTGAAGCCAGAGTAAATGGCTTGGACCTGGGTCAGTGTGTTTGCCATAAACTGGAAATGCACCCTTAAGCTCAACTAGACGAAATGCTGTCAGCAAAAGAAAAACAAAACTAAAAGGAAAATAGCACAATTCGATGCCATTTTTAAATGTTTAAACCTGTTGACAATGTCATCTCATGGTACTTTCTTTTTCTTTTTGAAAAATGCATTGTATTCACATCTTCTTTGTTGACTTGATTGGCTTCCATTCATTTTGGAGGGGACTCTGTTTGGCCTTCACACAATCGTTATGAGAAAGAACAGCAGTAGGGGCTGGACAGCCAGCCGTCATCCTCTCACAATACGGTTCTCAATGAAAACACCTTCATGATAATGATGGAGGTGCTCCCTAGTGGCAAGCTGGTCAAGAGGAAGCAGGGCATATCACAGTTACCACAGCAACTGGTGTAAGAGAATATCAAACAAACCAAGATGTCTCCCTTTGGCTGGCCTTGTTAGGAAACAATCTGGAGCTGTTTTTCCATTCGATTAAATAAAAGGACCGTAGTATCCTGACTCATGGTGGGCAGCTGTATTTACCTGTTGATACACTTAGAAGCCTAACTGACAATAAGTGAATTTTATGAATGTATGAACTATTCCTGTTTGTCCTATTGCTGCTTGAATACGACTGTTCAGGCTTTAATATAATCTAAAATGGGGAAAAGTCACTCACCCTGGGTTCTTTATTCTTTGATTTGATTCAGCTGTCAAGCTATTTTCAATTACTCATCTTATTAGCCTGTACTTGTACTCTGGAAAAATTTAATTTAAACCATGTCACAACAAAAGATAAAATGTTGACTTGACTTTTCTACTTCTCAAAGTGGCTGTCCTAAGTCCTTCAATCTGGCACAAGAATCTTAGCAATCACATTTACTGTATAATTAACAACACCACAATGATGGGTAACCTCTGGACAGCTGCAGTGTACCATAATTAGGCAAATGTCAGCTTCAGTGACACATTTTCATTTTCAACCGACAAGCTCGGGTTGTTCTAAGACATTCAGAATAACGTGAAGCTTCTCTACTGCAGTTTTGTTTTTAATCAAATCCACAAATTGCTTGATCAAAAACTGAACTTTTAATTGTGCAGCATAAATGCACCAATCAATCAGATAGTAATCAGAATTGATAATGCACTTCCATCATCTTCCTGTTCTGATTTTCTGTTGATTCGAGTTTTTGACATTTAAAGTACGTTCAATGCAATTAAATCCACTATTAATGTTTATTTTGTAGGAGTCTCACCCTTGAATATTGTCATATTCTCCTGGTGATGCTTTATTTCTTAGCACCTTTCCTAAGTCAAAACTTTGTTCTTTATTCGCTTTTATCTCTGTCTCTGTTCTGGGATCTAATCCAAAAACCGTTTCCTGTACCTACTCGCCTTCTGAAGAATGTTACCTGGAAACGTCTACTACAGTTTAGAATTGAAGTAATATCACATAACACTTACATTAAGCATCAGTTCTACATTGACATTTTCACACAGAGTCTTCTTGGGATATAGGATAACACATTAAAAACATTAAACTGTCATAATTCGCCATTACTATTGTTATATTAATTTCGTTTGAGCTTTGTTGTGCATTGGTATTCCTAGCCCTGAATTCTTTTATTTTCTCATCTGTTAGTCCTTCACATGTAGTGTATAAAGTCTAATCTCCTAAATTGTATTAAGTAATTTAAAATGTATTCATGCATGAGGATTAGGATCAAGTTATTGTCCCTTATCAGTCGTTTTGTTATAATTGTGGCTCATGGTTCTACTTCCAGATTTCTAGAAATATTGTTCTGTTGTCATTATGAAGAAAATAACGTTGTTTCCTATGCAACAGTATTAAAGAGTTCTAATTCCTTGACATATTTCATGCTTCCTGTCCTACAACACATGAAATTGAGCCAAATTCTGTCTGCTTCCAGTTGTTTTTGGACGACTTTCATCACAAGAATGTTCATAATTCCTCAGTGTTCTAACTGTCTCTCTCAGTAGTTAGTTGGATATAAAAGTGATCAATCTGCAAAATAATCTCAGAATGCACCATAATAGGATCTCTGTTTTAACCTAACACCTTTTTATGATCATTATCCTTGAAGAAGTCTTATAATCACTAACTGTATGTTTGATTTTGTGCATAAATCATCGTTAATTTAGCTGTTTCCCAATTCATTCATTTCTCAAATTAAATTGGATATTAATAATATTGGTTTTGCAGTTAGTTCCAGGTGGTGGTTTGTAAGTAAAGACTTCTAAAATAAAGATAAAGAAGCCAAATTCCTTTTCCAGAAATCCTCAACAAACCAAATAAATAAATACTCCTTTGACCAAAGACTCAGAACTGCCAGTTCTGTCATTTGAAAATAATTTTCTGTTGATCTTTACCCACTAAACAACTATCTGAACTTGTGAAATGTTTCTCAATGTTCCACAATTCTAATCCTCGATATATTTTTTGATGCCTCTAATCCTTAGGAAAACTACTGTTTGCTAAAACTGATGTTTTTCAGCAATTTTACTTTCAGCACAAATACTTAAAAGGTAGAAAAGGAAGAATATTCAAAAGTATAATTCTTTGAAGAAACTTAGTAAACTGCTCACCGGTTTCTCCATGCATGTGTAATTCAAAGTTTTTCAGAATCAGAATCAGAATCAGAATCAGAAAAGCTTTATTGCCAAGTACGTTTTTGGACATACAAGGAATTTGTTTTGGCGTAGTCGGTGCAATACAATAAAAATTAAACAGTATAAACATATCTACAATATAATATAAATATATGTGCACAGTTTTAAGTTTTATAACACGTTTTCCATTTGGCAACTCAAGAAATATTTAATGAACTTATTTTTGTGTGATCCCAAACATAATGTGTAAGTTAAGTAGGTCTATAGTATTTGAATAATATTTATGTCCAAAGTCAGTTACTTCCATTAAGGGTTATGTTCTTGCCATGCCAAGATGTTTTAATTTATGTTTACCCTATTATATACCTTCCTTTTGTAAAGGTAACTATGTCACAATAAGTCAAATATTTCAAGTGATTCATGCCTAGTTTGCTATATAGTCTGCTTAGGAACTGAAAATGGTTTGTAAATGTCCCTTCATTCACTTGTCCTAAGTATGTGAATGCTTTATTGTTCAAATGTACTCGACACATGGATTGTATTGTAGGAATGACTCAACGGTATCCCTATGGCCACCTCCAGTTTCAATTAGATAAATCATGAAGCGACATTACGGTTGTTTCTGGATCTTACCTTCCCCTTTGTAACAGAGCATTTGATAACATTTGTATGTCTTCCATTGGACTAAGGTGGGTAGAATACGAAAGATTAGCAGCTTCTGAAAAGAAAAGAGAAGACTTATAGCCATACAGTTAGTTATTTGTTAGTCAGATTTTAAATGCAACTCATGCAATCAAATCCTTGGCCTGTTTGTGTCACTCAATAGTGAGGCTGAATTTATTCCACTATGAAACATCTCTGGTCCCATAATGTTCATCTGTATCGCTGCACGTTTTATAGTTGACAGTTCAAAGGAGATCGTGGTAGCCTAGGACATTAACCTATTTCTATGCAGAAAGAACAAAGTAAAGAAATTAATTAACCACTAAGCTTTGTAGAAATTCACATTTCTTTTTATATTAAAATAAGATTCCCATGAATTAAAAAAAAATTAAACAAGCAACAAAGGATTTAAAGTAAAATGAAAATAGTAGCTTCAAATTGAATGCAAAGATATATATTAAATTTCCAACCAACAGGTAATCTGTTTCTGATCCTGTTTTGTTACTTCTATGATTATTTTCAGAGTTTCCCTAGTCTGATCACTAAATCTGCTTCTGAACTCATAGAGACTGTTCTAATATCAGTTCTGCAGCTTTTGAAAGTCAAGACATCAACAGTGAAACATTTCTGTTAAATACCAAGTGTGTTTCGTAGTAGTAACCTAACCTGTCTATTAACATTATATATACAGCTTCTCAGGCTCTCCTCCGCCCCCCTTTAAACATGTCTTTGTCACAATCTGTGTTGTGCTACTGTGTGTGTGTGCGTGCGTGCGTGCGTGCGTGCGTGTGTGTGTGTGCGTCTTCCTGTCTTCCCGGAGAGGCTTTGCTGGTGCGTCTGCACACCAATTTTGGCTGGAGAATTTTTAAGGACCTGCAGGACAAGCATTCTTTGCCTGATGCTCCACGTTGAGTGGTAACTCATGCCTCTGAGATACCAGTTTCCAAGTTCATGGTTGAAACTTTGTAAGTTGCAGTAACCTAAGCTCGTGTTTTTTGCTGCTCTCAGGTCGTGTGGATCACAACTCCGGATTCACTTCCTTCACCCTCGGACAGAAAAACCCTGGAACCCAGCTACCAGCTGCCTCTGCAAGCTCCAACTATCCTCCAGCCTGCCCGCTCTCCAACTTTACTGGAAGCACACCTTCTGACCCTTCGGATCGCTGCCTACGGATTGTGCCCCAAGAACCCCGCCTTTAGATCATCTACCTGGAGATCACAACCCCGAGAGTCTGGACTAGACGACCAGAGAACGCATCCTTTGGGAGAATTAAAAGGACAGTTTTGCCTCTTGAGATAATTAAACTTTTGAAACTTACCTGTGTCCTAGAGTGATTCTGCATGTGGGTAAGGAAGATCGGTTCTAATATGACAGTCTTGGTGAGTGGGGCGTGAACGATTTTGCAAGTTTTGACTTTGTTAGACTCCTAATTCCCATTACAGTATTTGCTCAAATGCAGTATAAATTTGTTTAAAATGTCTGTTTACTCTGAGCTACTTAATTTGTCCCATTTTATTGTCTTGAATATCTTATATACCTTTATAAAACGAAATTGTATATATCAGTTGGAGCTCAAAAGGCAATGATTTATTTTGCTAAGGAAAGTACTCATGATGGCCATCAATGTTTTGTTCAGTAGCTGTTTAATGTTGTAACTTATTCTAATTCAATTTCAGGAATACGTTATCAGTCCCCAAGTGATTAATAAACAAATTTGGACAAATTGTTTTATTTTTTATTTATTTATTTTTTGAATGATTGAGAGATATTTGGTTATTCTATGTTTTGTAAACAGAAAGATGAATTTAATTTATCTAAGTGAATCTTTTTAGCACATCTTGCAATTTATCTTTACAGCCTCTGGTCTGATCTGGCTGGGCTCTTCAGCGAGGCTTTGTGCTGCTCTGTCCAAAGCCTTGTTAACGCGTGTAGAGACCATTCCTTTGCTCGACCTTTTATTTTGTCGGCTCCAGCATTCTTCTCTGTCATCTGAGGTCTGAGCAGGCCTTGGGCCAGTTCTCTGTTGTCCAAGTAGGCTCTGCTGTGGACGATGAGTTTGGTTCTCCATGTTAACAGGCTTTAATTCACTGAGTAATCAGTCAGAAAGTCACAAACTACCAGGCAGCTTCCGTCTTGAGACTTTGCCTCGATACGACAGACACAATATTTTCAACCCTTCTGCCATAACCAAACATTTCTATTCTTTACTGGCTGCATTATTGTTTCTGCAAGATGAGTTCATTTGTTTGTTTATTTATTTATTTTTAAACATAAAAACTTTGTACTTGTAAATTATCATGCCACTGTTTATAAAACTTTGAGAAACACATTAAATTTTCATCATTCTAATATTAATTGTGTTGAGGTATTTGGCAAGAATTGGCAAAGTTCTCCCAATAGCAAAATCCATAACATTACCATTGTAATTTTAAGGCGATGTAGCACATATCATAAGCCAGTAACTTGCTATTCATTTTCCTTTTTAACTGTTCCTTATTATATATATTTTTTTCCATTAAGTCATTGTATCACTCTGTCCTTTAATGTTTAAACTATATAAACAATAATTCTGGCATGGTCCAACTCAAATCTCTAGTAAATCTTTTTCTTCCTACAATAAATTGATTCCTGTCAAATCACAAGTCATTTGTCTTCACCTGCCAGTCTGATATTAATCATTAAATCAAGCTTTATTCTCTGTTTTTCATTTCTTCCTCTTGGTTTTTTACACCTCTCACTTTCTGACTTTTACATTGTTTGACATAATAAAATAACAAAGTCTTATATTACACTAAAAACACATTTGCATACTAACTAAGCAAGGATAAAGCATAGACTGTCAAATTGTATTATCCCACCATTCAGGTTAATGGAATAGTTTGAACCTGATCCAAGAATTTGTTCCACCAATTAGAATATTTTTAAAGTTGATGCTTTCTCTGGTGTTTTTAAAATCTAAGAACTTGAAATTTGCCAAAAAAAAAGGAATATATCTTGATAAAGATGAAGTCGTGATTCTATAGTTAGAGAATTTCTTTCCATCAAATTTCTCCAAAATGTGTAATAAATTGCATGATTAAACTTTCATTATTCTTAACAGATATGTGATATGTGACCCATTTTATCAGTAAAACATTAATGAACTACAGTAAAATGAAAACTAGGCATTCGACACTCTGGGTCCGGCCCCCTTTGAGAACCGTCCTTGTGGAGGGGAACTGGGAGCCCCCATGATTTTTCTCTACTCCTCCCAACCACACTCACATGCTAAATCCCATACCGACTTTCACAGACGTGCAACACTTTCCTCCATTTCAGAAACGTTCTTCGTTTAAACATTCAGTTAAACCCCATACAGACTTAAACATACCAGTTGTCCTTTGATGGTTAAGAAAATATAAACACCTTACTTTGTATTTACTTTGTATTTACTCAAGAGTCTGCCTGCATCAGGCAGTTAACATTTGAGCTTTGACTAGAAAAGAAAACAAATTTGATAAAACCTAGATTCTCAGTTCAATTATGGACATTCTATCAATTTCTTGTGCATTTTTAAAGTTAATTTAGACTCCAAGGTAACTTGATTTTAAACTAGTTATTCAATCATAAGTCCGGACTTTGTGAGCACTAAGAGGACCGCACACAAGGAGTTCCTAAAAACCTGTCATACTTCTGTGAATAGTTTGTCAAAAATAAAGAACAAAGGAAAGAAAATAAATAAAAATTGGATAAACAAATGTTAGTGACAATAATTCCACATGTATGACAGACAGATTCAACACTTAGATGAACACAGACACAGACACATGGACAGACACATTTAGAGAAACATTTAGACAGACATATGCCGGCATTTGACATTCATACTTTTTACATCATATATACATTTTGCTCCTCACTTTTGCGTGTGTCTGTTCTTTATTTCTGTGTTTGCGCTCATGTATATGTGTTGTATGTTTGTGTGGTATGCATGTGTACGTGTTCGTGCGTGGGTGCTGTGTATCACACAAGCACACTCTTTTCGTCATATGCTGGTGGAAAGCAAGACACGGCCTGTGTGCAGGCGTACACACACACACACAATTTTCAACCGAAATTCCATTCCTGGAGCCTGCCTGCAGAGAGCTTTTTCCTTTTTTCTAGCTTTCTAGCTTTCTACCAGAAACTGCTTCCCTATTTAAGGTATGCTTTCATTCTAATCAAAGAGCATAAGTTTACGTCTATCCCTCAAGAGTGAAAAAAAAAATTCAAGCAGTAATTTTAACCAGTAACACAGCTATATCTACATTTGACTTGGGCATAACTCAACACTTAATCCATAGGAACCATAAAACAAATCAAAGCAAAGCTTCTGGTGCGCACCACAAAAGCCTTTTTGTTATTTTAACACAGCAAATGAAACTTAGAAAGCATATAAGGTAATCAAAATCAAGACATGCAGTTTTAGTCTTTCATCACATGCAACTCGCTTCAATGGCTACACTCACACAGATTTTAGTCTGACATTGCATACAGCTCACATAAATGCAAAACACCATCGTTCATACGTCATTCAGAGATTCACCCATTCATCTATCTGCCATACGCTGCGGATCCAGGCCTTTTCATTTATAAATCTCATCCACAGTTTTTCATCCTTTTTCACACCCTGTCATGCCCCCAGGGGTCCACTGACCTGATTAATAGTTTGTTGATGGTCAGGCGAGTCAATTTCAAAATTTTTATGTGTACACACATTTTTAATTATTAGATTATTGACTCTAATCCCTTTAACAGGATTAATTTAACATCTCTGCAGAACACCAATCAGCACAGAGATCTTAAAAATACTGCAGCTTTCTCAGTTTCAGGCTTTGACTCTCCAAGGGGTCATCTTTGAATGCCCCTAGGAAAGAAAAACCTGGGCGCGTGCACTTAACTGCAGTTAAGTTGCCAAATCTCTGCCTCTCAGGCATTTCAAAGAGGTTTCAACTTACCTCTACTCAGTCCACCGGCTACTTATTTTCAAGGTCATTACGTGCCTTTTATAACGTTTTTTTTATATAGATATATATATATCAAAATAGCTGTTTCTCTGCAAGGAGGCTTAATTCTTGGAGAGAAATCAGTATCACACCAAGCACTATATCATTTAGGACTATTCCTGTCTTGGAACCACGACTTTAGCCGGGACATAAACATTACTTCAAGGCTGCCAGGTAGCAAATTCCAACTTTGTATTTTTTAATTGACAGCCTCCTTGCGCGTGCAAGCACACGTCACCACATTAAGGTAAACCAGATGTCCTGTTTAATTTGAAAGGGATACTTCAGATTTCGTTCACTTGAATTAATAACCAGAGCGGAGGACCTATGGACAGCCATATTTCTAAAGTGTAACAGAAGAGACAGATGATGTTACCCCTTCTGGTTCAACGGGCCCGTTTCAGCAGTTCATGTCCCTCCACCTGGACCTTCCCATCTCCCTCAGCAAAAGCATGTCCCTGTTCGGGAGCCAATAATGTGGGAGAAAAAAGTTTACTAATTTATATATGATGAAGAGACAACTGGTTTCCTCTCAAGAGCTGACGCGGTGGACCTTTTATTCAGAACACATCTCTGAATACAACTTCATGCATCCCAGCCCTCAGTTCCTGCAGCGCGTTTTTTTATACAGATACAAAACATCGGTGTGTGTGTGAGTTTGTGACCAATCAGATGTACCCTTTCACTCACGCACATTTTGGCACTCACAACATTGATTCTCAAGTGCAGTTCCGAGAATAGAAGTCCAGCCAAACATCTGGAAAAGATCAGATTGGCCTACGTGATAGTTTACAATAACATTCTCATCATTTTGGTCAACTCCTCATTCCTGAGCTAAATTGGAGTGCTGAATTGATGTCAACGTGATCTGGCTGGAGTTATGAAATTTCCTGGCTGAACTGCAATAACAAGCCCATCAGTCCTTTCTCACACCAAGAATTATCCCCAGTGTAATCTGTTTCCAGACAGGCCTGTTTCCTTATGCACAGAACAAAGAATTCACAGAATTCATCTTTGTATAGACTACAATCATACCTTGAAGATATAAAAGATATAAAAACTTGGATGACTTTAAATTTTTTGCTTCTAAATTCAGACAAGACAGAAGTTGTCGTCTTTGGACCGGAGTCTTTAAAAAATAAACTGCTTAGTCAATCACTTAACCTGGATGGCATTAAATTGACCTCCAGTAGTAAAGTAAAAAACCTTGATGTTATTTTTGACCAGGACATGTCATTTAAATCCTATATTAAACAGGTTTGTAGGATTTCCTTCTTTCACCTCTGGAACATTGCCAAAATTAGAAATATCCTGTCCAGGAATGACGCTGAAAAACTAGTCCATGCATTTGTTACTTCAAGGCTGGACTATTGTAATTTGTTACTACCAGGATGTCCACAAAATGCAGTTAAAAGCCTTCAGCTGATTCAGAATGCTGCAGCAAGAGTTCTGATGAAAATTAAAAAGAGAGATCATATTTCTCCTATTTTAGCTTCCCTTCATTGGCTCCCTGTTAAATCCAGAATGGAATTTAAAATTCTCCTCCTCACATATAAAGCCCTTAATGATCTAGCTCCATCATACATCAGAGATCTGATTGTTCCATACGTTCCTAACAGAGCACTTCGTTCTCAGACTGCAGGTTTACTGGCGGTTCCTAGAGTCTATAGAAGTAGAATGGGAGGCAGATCATTTAGTTATCAGGCTCCTCTCCTGTGGAACCAGCTCCCAGCTTTAGTCCGTGAGGCAGACACCCTGTCTACTTTTAAGGCTAGGCTTAAAACTTTCCGTTTTGATAAAGCTTATAGTTAGAGTGGCTTAGTTTATCAGGGAGGGAGCCTTCCTCCCTCCCTGTTGGTTTAGTCAGGTTTAGCCTAAACCGGATCAGTTATGGTTGAGGTGCAAACACACCCCCCATTTCTGCTACCTGTATGACCCCTTCTCTTTTCCAATGGTTATAATCAGTCTGACAGAGGGAGGTATCCCAATCATTGTGGTTTTTAGTATAACAACGACCATCAGTGGGACCCTTTGTGGGATTCCTTGAGATGACATTGTTGTAAATAAGCGCCGTTTAACTAAATAATCTGAACTGAAACTATCTGTGTAGTTATGCTGCTGTAGGCTTAGGCTGCTGGAGGACATAACGACCACTTTCACCCTCTTCGCTACATTCTCACACTACTCTCCAATTTTGCATTATTTGCTGATATTTCAGCTTTTAAACTTGTTCTCTCTATTCTCTTCCTAGAAGCTACACCTGGCCTGGCTCTGTGTCTACCTGTGACACCTTTCTGGAAAGGGGAATCGTCCGAGCTTCTGCTGGCAACAACTTAATGCTCACCCTCTACCGATGATCCACATAGCCCTGTCTTTTAGTGTTTAACCCTTTCTCTCTCCTAGACATGGCGATTGACTGAGCTTAACTGTAACAAACTCTATGTGCTCTCTTTCAGACTCTTACCTTGAAAACTGGCTCAGAGTTTATCTGTTCTTTCTTTCTAGGTGAAACGACTAAAGGAGCTACATTCATTAACATTTACTTTTCCTTCCCATAGAAAGTACTCCTGGATCAGTGCTTCTTTGTTCTATTTGTGTCTCTGCTCTGTTCTCTCAAACCCCCAGTCGGTCGTGGCAGATGGCCGCTCACACTGAGCCTGGAGGTTTCTTCCTGTTAAAAGGGAGTTTTTCCTCTCCGCTGTCGCTACATGCATGATCAGTATGAGGGATTGATGCAAAGTCAACGCCAGTGACTGTCCGCTGTCTCTACATGCTCATCCGGAAGGAGGGAATGCTGCAAGTCACTGACTGGATGCAATCTGCTGGGTTTCCTTAGATAGAAAAACTTTTTATCCAATTTGTATAAAAACCTAACTCCGACTGCACTGTTCAATGGTTAGGATTAATTGGTACCTGACTCTTGTGAAGTGCCTTGAGACAACATGTGTTGTGAATTGGCGCTATATAAATAAAACTGAATTGAATTGAATTAAAAACAATAATAACACTTTTAATCTAACAAACAAAGCTTTAAGCTTCCACAGCACCTCTGACAAGTGATCAAATACTGAAAATCAGATACTAGTTTTTGGGTACATTAAATTAATCAAAACAAAGAACACCCTCAATTTAAGAATTTTTCAATAAAATAAACAAATGAAAAGTATTTTCTAGTGTGCTTTGTGTGGAGTTTATTAAAAATTTTGATAGGTTCAAGACATACTTTTATGCATAATTGGTGCTAATCTTCATTTATGTTTGGATTAACAACTTTTTCTACAACACTAACTACCTCTTAGGGTTTATAGTTAAAAAAAATAGAATCAGTTAAAATCATAATATGCAGGTCAGACCACAAAGACAACAGGTAATCATTATGAGACAGAAAAAGCCTCATTTGTACAATTCTACTTTAATAATAGTATTTATCATTTTATCATTTATGGAATACTCCATAAATGATAAAAAAAAAATCTATTCTATTAGATTTTTACATCTAATGCACACATTTAAATAGAAACAAATAAGTACAATAGCTGTAAAATATTTTCATTTATCTGTACAGGATTATAATCTAACTTTACACTAATAAAACTTTCATCTAAAGTGGGTTATGTCGATACATTGACTAGGTGATCTAAAAGGTACATTTTGTTGTTTTTTTCTGACCTATTCAGCCGTTGACTATCTGGTATGCTTGAGATCATTGACCTGCTACATAAGACAAGTACTTGAGCTTGAGGTCATAAAGTCATGGCCAGATTTTCCCGAACTTGATTACCTGCTATAGAGCAACATTCATGATTATATCAATTACGTCAAGTCGTCCAGGTCCTGAAACAGCAAAGCATCACTAGAGCATCACAAAAGCACCACCCCCATGTTTGACTGTTGGAAAGTTATTTTACTGAAGTGCTGTTAGTTTTACAACAGATGTAATGGGATGTGTGCCTTCCAAAAGGTTAGACTTTGTCTTTTCAGTCTGGAGAATGTTTTTCTAAAATTCTTGGTGATTGTCAAGATGTTTTTCGACCAATGTGAAGTGGTCCTTTATGTTCTTTTTGATTAGCGGTGGTCCTGACCTTCACACTCTCACAATGGATGCCATTTTTTCCCAGTCTTGTTCTTATTGTTGAATCTTGAACACTGACCTTAGTTCAAGCAAGTGGGGGTTAGGTAGTGCTTTTGATGTTGTTGTGGGCTCTTTGGTGACCTCTTAGACAAGTCATTCCTGGAAAGGTTTACCAGCCCTCTATTGATTTCAATATTTTATAATGGCTTTCACTGTGCTTCACTGGAGTCCAATAATTACATTGTTTCCAATATGCTCTTTTAATTCTTTAAAACTAGCATGTTGTGATGCTTTTTAAGATATTTGTGTCTGCTTCATGTTGTTTAAGAGACTTCTTAATTCTACAGATCTGGCATTAGTCAGGCATGGTTGTAGCCAGTGAACAAATACTCAGCTGTGTTAGCGATATTTACAGTTAATTTGTGATTTACACTTTTGGCATTACTTCTTTACACAGGGCCAGGTTGGTTGGATAGCTTAAAAGCTTGGAAAGCATCATTGGAAAACTGCATCTTGTTTTTATTCCGGTTATCTTTATCTAACATTCAAATTCGTTCGGCCTGAAACATAGGTTTGTCAAAAAACCTAAAGCAAAAAAATCTTTAAGCTTCATAGATCTGTGTAATGTAAACCATTACACAGAGCCTCATTCTACCTGACTTTATGCTATTTAGCATTTTAAGATATTTGTTTTGCAGCAATGCTCTTGTTTGGCTATCAACAACTAATAATTATATGTAAAAGTGTATGTGTGTATATAAAAACATTTATTTTATGTAAGTTAACACTAGAACTCCCAGAATTCTAACTCTTGTAGAACTCCCAAGCCCGTCAATTTGACGGCAAGCATTCTGGATGCGAGGCGGTGATGACGTCATCGAATTTCATCGGTCAGAATGCTGAAGGTTTTCTTGCACGCTATAAAATTATGGTTTTGACAATAATTAATAATAGTATTTGATCAAAACCTATTAAGTTTTATTATTATTTATAAATAGTACAGAAAAATAATACAGAGTAGTGGGTACATTTTAAAAAAGAAGCTTTACTAATCTGACCAAAAGCTGGACAGCTCTATGTTACGCCCCCATTTCACTCCGCGGACATAACAGTGCTAAAAATGCTTTCAGCTCATCCACACTCATGTCCGAGGAGGAATCATCTCCTAAAACTCTGCAGGCCTCAGCCACGGCACAGCCCTGAATGTGGATGAGCATTTCGGCATCCACCACGCAGAGAAACGCAGTCTGGGCATCTTGGATCTGGCGCTCTGTCAACGCGTTCTGGCTCTGACGCTTCCCTCTACTTTCTTCCTCCCCTACCACTGTCCACACAGTCCCATCCTTTCCTATTTCCTCCTCTTTCCCAGGTGTGCGCTCATCTTGCGATGAAAACGCTGTAAAGCAGATTGTTGTCACTGGGCTACTATATCTATGACCTAACTTATTGTTTATATCTTTTTCCATTATAGTACCTTCTTTTTTAGTTTCTCTCCTGCCAGTGAGCTGGATTGCTGGGTTTATAGCTGGGCACTGGGCACCAGGCTCGTCTCCCTGTCTCTGAACCTGCGCTGATTGTGGCACTGTTGCTATAGTTTATAGATTATTAGTTTGCAAATCTATAAAGTATAGCCTAAAATTATAAAATCGTTACATAGGCTAGGTTCTTACTTTCTTGAAATAATGCACCACAACCTCCTGCTAACGGGACGACTTGTGTTTTTTAGCCGGGGGGAGGTTCACTCTCTGACCCGCTGTCACTGGAACTGAATGCTGACTAAGAGCCGTCAGAATCCCTCTCGACTCCGGAATCACAATCATGTCATTTTTGAAGCATTTCCAATGCCTCTTGAGCAGAACATATCATTCTAGAAGCCATTTGTAGGATGCCAACAATCTCCTTCTCAGACTGTATTCTAGAGTGGCGGTTGCTAGGCAACACTCGCGCCTATAGTCAGCCGTGGGAAAAAAATATCAATGTAAATAATAGGGCCATCAAAATAGCGGCTGTGGTAGTTAGAGGTAGAAATACTTAGATCTTTTATTTACTTTGTTATTTTTTTAAAATAGAGACATAGGAACACACAAGACACAGGTTTAGAAAAAGTCAGGATGCCAGGAAGATAAGAGTTTTAATAAACCAGAGTTATAGCATGTCAAACTTTCAAACCGTCAAATTGACGGCCCTGGGAGTTCTAGTGTTAACAAGGCAGGGCAACACCCTATTATCAGGAATAATATCCAAATACCATTTAGTCCCTGTTAGTTATTGTATTATAAATACAAGCCTATTATGGGCTATTATAGTACCATCATATTATAGACAATAGATGAAGGAGTGAATTTGCACACTGGTGTTCTCAATCAGCAAGCACTGCCCACACATACAAATTACCAAAAACGTCTCTTTAAAACACTGATTTAAAACTGACAAGAATTGATTTAAACAATATTTCAACTTCACAGGTAAAATACCTAACTCAAAAAACTGTATAACTAAGCTAGTAATTTTCAACTAAATTATGGAAAAGCAAAAAAAGCAACATAAACAATTCTCAATGGAGAAATATAACAGTCCAGCATATATGTGTGTTTATGTGTCAGAACAAAGGCCAAATCCTTGAAGGTTCTGCTGTAAAGGCACAAAATATTTCACTTGACCACCAAGCTCAGGACATGTCGGGGGTTCCCTCACAAGCAAAAGCAGTTGGAAAAAAAGCAAGGTCTAACCCCCAGATTCCACATCCTCTATTCCTGTACGTGTCCATTCCATTATAGACCGCCCTGTGAGTCCACGAAAAGCAACGCCTACAACATCCACGGTAACTCGGTTGAGCTCTGCTCCAAGTCCTTAGAGCCCGAAGAGGGCATACCTGGGAGGTTAGGTTGGTCCTGAAGTTATTGCTTCAGGATTTCATGAAATGCAAGTCTTGCAGAATAAAATATACATATATTGATCTAGACATTGTGTTTTTCCGGGTACCACCAAAATATATACCATGAAAAAGCAAATGCAGTTAAGTTTACCTGATATTCATTTGGGTTCGTAATTACAAGCAAGATGCAAATCTATTTGGAGAGGATTACCACATTTCATATTGAATGTTTAAATGACAAATCTGCTTCTTTATTTGATGCAAAAAGATTGGTTTGCCTCAAGTATTAAAAAAAACAAAAAACGGTTAACTTTATTGTGAGTATCAAAAAAAAAATTTAGTTAATGATCTCTATTTAACATTGACAAACTGGATGTTGTTGGCATTGTTTTCCCTGTGTGCTACGACTGAAATTGTGGAACTTGACCCGGCCGGAGCCAGACGGCCCAGAATGGAACAAAAAATTTAAGTTGTTCCGTAATTTGACAGTTAACGACGGAGAGTGGATCCGTCAACGGTGATGTTCAGAGTACTCACAAAGGATGTGGAACTGTTTTCATTAATAAACATAACAATGCAGTTGCTCAGTCCGTCGGACGTGAACGGAACGGAGCAAACACGGAGAATGTGGAATCTGGGGGTATGTCTTTGCACTGAGCTTTATACTTTGGTGACATCAGCAGAATTTATACTGTATGGACTTCGATCAGACCACGTCACAACCAGGTTTAACGGTACTGGTGTGAATGCTGAGAGTTGTAGTTTGACTGGTTCAGACTGGTCTCAGTCTTTTGTTCTCCAATGGCTGTGCCCAAAAAAACTTTAAAAGCTTTGTTAGAAAATATTTAAACCTCTATATGCCATTTGAAATGGGCCCCTGAAATAAATCTGCATCCTTAAAAGAATTGAGGCCCCTCTACCCTTGATAACAGGTAAAAGTATTAGGAGCCAAAAGTGTAATGCAGTAGGATCAATGTTCTGTTATTCGTTGGCAATGTAAGAAAAGACGCGAAAGCTTAGTAACAAATGTCAAAATGCGTAGTCACATTAAGTCTCATGCATGCAAGAGTAAATTTTGCTCCTATGACACCAACAAATGGAGTAAAATCAAGACATCAGCATGTAAATTAAGTGCACATCAGGCTTTGAGGTGGCAAGGCTGGAGCAGGTGATGCCATTAAGCAGCAATCTGGAAGTGATTATACGTAAGACAATCAGACTGTCAGACAACTGGCAGCTCATGCTTGGAGCTTTGAATATCAAAAGGAGCCTGACCTGCTCTCTAAAGCCCGCCGTCAGCAGCGCTTTTTCTGATCATCGCCACGATTGGATCGTTGCTTCCTGACAGGCTCTGATCTAGGAGTAGACTGTGACTAGGTCTGTCATCTTAAAGAATAAAGGGAAAAGGGAGGAAAAAGCACCACTCTCAGTTCTCTAATGGGTTGAGAGGACTGCTCACCTTTTGAGCTTAGCAAAACCTGAAAGCAACAACTACATGTCCCTTTCTCACTTCCTTCTTTATGCTCTTTTTTTACCCCTTCACTATTTGACTAACCTTCGAACTGATAATGGCTTCACCCATTGAGCATTCGTTCCTTATTCTGTAACTTTCATCCGGAATGCAAATTCACTTCTTTTTGACCCAACCCCTTATTCCATTTCTTCCCTCTGCTATTTCCTCCAAAAGAAGCATAGCGGAGGATTAGCAGTCATGCGTGACTGATGGAGAGAAGATATGCCTTCAGAATAACTTAGAAGCCAAAGATCTCTGCTTCTCTCTCAGCTCCTAATTTCCATGTGCATGAAAGAGCGGGAATAAACCAAGGAAATGCTCAATCTTTCTAAAGTGTCAACCACATTCTCTTCTTATAAAACAGGAATAAATGGCAGGTTGAAGTGAAAGAGAACTCTGTTGGGGTGAATATAATCCTATGTATGTTTCTGTGGATGAATGTGACGCCACATCACCCGCTCTGCAGCCTGAGGCCATCATTACTGTCACCATCGTGCATATGTACTAGTTTATGCCGACATGTCAAAACGAAACGAGCATAAAATAACACCTGTGCTGTACAGGGGAGATTCCCCCCTTAATACAGCAGATATAAAGAAACATAAAATATCAGAAAAACAGTACCTTGGTGTTACCTAGGCTGTGATTTGGAGGAGTGGTGGTGATTTATTACACATTGTCTTATTTAGAGCCTCAGTCTGGTGTTTCAAGAGTTTCCAGTACATAGCTGCAGTACACACAGCAAGCTGAATTTTCCCAAGACAACTATTAAGAGTGTTCTTCTAAAAGCTAACATCCAGATAAGATCCAGAACCTGCTGGACTTTTCCTTTTGGCCATGGAAACACATTAAAATCCCCCAGAATGAGCTCGGGGATGTTCCTTGAAAGAGGGATGTTGATTTTCCCTCCTGAACCTGTTACCCCAACATACGATCCCAAAAAAGCAGAAGACACTGGATAGCTGGATCTTTGCAGCAAGTGGAACACTTCAGTGTTGAGGAGGGGTGGCTGAAGCAATTTACTTTATTGCAGAACCAAGATGCTCTGTACTGTTGCACTTTGATGTCGTGACATTAGGGTTTCTTGTTACAAGCTAAAAAAATTATCATATTTATACCTGGAATAAACAGTTTTAGATATCACCTAGAAAGGTGAAAAGAGGGTTTCTTAAAGTGAAGTGTGGATCTTTATTTTGATTTTACATCTCCAAACAATTAGTAGTAAGTAGCTGTTCGGTAAAGCAATGCATGTAGAAAGGTAGAAAGATACCATACCATACCATACAAATTTTATTTATAAAGCACTGTATACACCGACAGGACCAAAGTGCTGTACACAATCATAAAAACAATGCAAAATGGAAAAAGATTGAATATAAAATACATATTAATGTACAGACACAATAAAACAAGTAAAAACAACTCAGATTTTGCCAAACGCCAAAAAAAAAGATGGGTCTTAAGGAGTAACTTAAAAACAGTGAGTGAAGAGGCCTGTCTTATGCCCAAAGGAAGATCATTCCAAAGCTCGGGAGCTACCACAAGGTTTTTGGCACCTTCAGGAACAACTGATCAGCTGACTTGAGAGAACATGACAGTGTGTAAGAATGTAACAGCTCAGACAGATAGGGAGGGGCAAGGCCATTAAGAGCTTTAAAAACAAATAAAAGGATTTTAAAATGAACCCTAAAATGTACTGGCAGCCAATGTAAGGAAGCTAAAATAGGGGAGATATGATCAAATTTCCGGGTGCCTGTTAAAAGACGAGCAGCAGCATTTTGTACCCTCTGGAGCTGGGAAACAAATAAATCACTGACTCCTATATAAAGTGCATTGCAGTGATCCAGCCGTGTGGTCATAAATGCATGGATTATTGTTTCGAAATGCTGTCTGGAAAGGATATGTTTTACTTTGGCTAGCTGCCTTAAATGGAAGAAACTGGATTTTACAACGGCTCTAATATGTGCTTCCAACTTAAGACCAGCATCCATCTTGACCCCTAAATTTGTGATAACCAGCTTGACATACTAGGCCAGAGAGCAAAGATTAGTCATGGAATCTGTAGTCGATCTGCCAAAAATCACTACCTCTGTCTTATCTTCATTTAGTTTAAAGAAATTTAGGGCCACCCAGGCCTTCAAATCATCCAGACATAATTGCATAGACCGAAGAGAGGCGGAGTCTGCATTTTTTAGTGGTAAGTATATCTGTGTGTCATCTGCATAACAATGAAAAGCAATCCCATATTTTCTAAAAATTTAGCCAAGAGTGAGGAGGTACAACAAAAACAGAAGAGGGCCTAGAACTGAGCCCTGTGGGACACCACACGACAGTGGAGCAGAGGGGGACCTATGGGCATTAAGACAAACACAAAAAGTACGGTTGGCCAAATATGATCTAAACCAACCCAGAGCTTTGTGACCGATGCCCACCCGATGTTCCAAACGGGAAAGTAAAATGCCACGATCAACTGTATCAAAAGCAGCTGATAAATCCAACAGTACCAAAACAACACAGTCACCAGAATCAGTTGCTAAAAGTATATCATTAAAAATGTTTAAAAGAGCTGACTCTGTGCTATGAAATGGTTTAAAACCGGACTGAAAAACCTCTAAAATATTATGTTCTTCAAGATAATCCATTAGCTGATTATAGACTACCTTCTCAAGAATTTTCGAAATAAAAGGCAGTTTAGAGATGGGTCTATAATTTGCAAGAACAGTGGGATCCAAAGATGGTTTCTTGAGTAGAGGCTGCAGAGCTGCATGTTTCAGAGTTTTAGGAACAAAACCAGAGGACTGTTTACAAGAGCAAGGACAGAAGGGCCTATAGTAAGAAAGACATCTTTAAATAATCTAGGTGGAATAACATTGTCCAGAGAACCAGTTGGCCTTAAGTGACTAACCACCTCCTGCAATGATTGCAAAGTCACACATTCAAAGCTGTATAAGACAGCAGAACAAGGCACAATGACTGAAGGGTCATAATAAGAGGGGTTGATCTGGGCCCCAATAGAAGCGACTTTCTCGTTGAAAAAGTGTAAAAAGCTTTCACATACTGTAGGTGAAGTTTCCATAAAGTCACTATGTAAATCATTTAGAACAATGTTAACAGTTTTAAATAAGATAGCAGGATTGTGACTGTTTCTTGAAATCAATTCCGACAGGTGCATTCTTTGGGCATCTTTTAAAATCCTTTGATAACGGCGCCAGCATTCCTTTAGTATTTGAAGCGACACCTGTAATTTGTCCTTTTTCCATTTGCGTTCAGCTTTTCTACAGTCTCTCCTGGCATCCCGAGTATCTTCATTCAGCCAGGGTTCACGCTTGGATTTTGAAAGTCTAATTTTACGTGGTGCCACCAAATCCAAAGCGACTCTACTGGTGGAATCAAACCAGTTGTTGAGTTCCACAGTGTTATTTTCCACAGCCTCTGGGATGGTACAGTTCTGATTAAAAATAGAAGAAAACTCACCAGTAGTAGAATGGTTAAGAACACGACAAAACCGAGCTGCAACGCATGCCTTAGCTTTAGCACAGGACAGTGTTATCTCAAATAAAACAGGCATATGATCTGAAAATAATGGGTCACCAATCACTAAATTGGAAACTGGTAGACCATAAGATAAAACCAAATCAAGGGTGTGTCCACGCTCATGAGTAGCACCAGTCACAGACTGCACAAAATTAAAAGAATCATTAACAATAAAAAAAGACTGAGCCATAGGTGAAGTGGGAAAACAGACATGAATATTAAAATCTCCAACAATGAGAACTCGGTCATACCTTGGCATGATACCAGCCAAGAAATCAGAAAAGTCATTCATAAAGTTTTTGTTGTACTTCGGTGGCCGATAGACCACCACACACAGCACAGTGTGAGAGCTGCCAAGATCAAATAGGCTAAGCTCAAAGCTACCAAACGAGGCTAGAGGCAACTACTTACAAATATAACGACTTTTAAAAACAGTCACTATTCCTCCACCGGAGCCCGACATCCTGGGAGAATTAAAATAGCCGCAGTTCTGCGGTACAAGTTCATTAAAAATGCTGGAGTCACCCGAGCCACTTACCCATGATTCTGTTATGAATAAAACATCCAATCCTTGAGAGGAAAATAAATCCGTAATGATGAAAGTTTTACTTGCCAGCGACTTGGCATTTACCAAACCGATCCTGGCAGAGATCAGCGAGTCTACATCAACAACTGGCATCTGGTACACCCGGCAAAGAGGCCGCAGGTTGCTAGGGTTCACCCTGCGTCTACAGGGCCAAGGAACACAGGGACCACGGGACTGGAACACTCCATCTTGGCCTCCACAGACAGGTACCAGACAGGCGTCCGCGGGATCCAACAAACGGAATGGGTAGGACAGGCGAGGCACCAGCCCGGACATCTTGAATGAGGCAGAGAAACCGTGCCGTAAAGCTGCCTTTAGTCGCACTAGCACACCGCTGCGCTTTCCACGGCAGTGGGCTCGCTTCCGCCGGAGAGGCAGAATCCAGCAACGACACAGGTGAGCCGGAATGCCGAACAGCAGGGTCGACGTTTTGACTGTAATACAAGTCATCGATAGCATATTTTCAGCCGAGGCTCTAATGTCCAGCAATGTTTGGCGATCATACACAATTGGACAGTTTACACTAATAGTAAAATTAAAAGCGGACAGCAGACAAAGACAAAACAGGAGGAGCGTCAGACGGCAAGCCTCAAACACCGGCGCCATCTTGGATAGGAAAAAAAAAAGATAAAGATAAAACTCTACTGAGAATTGTAAGATGATTGAGAACGTGGTGGTTACTGTTGTCAGCTTGAATTAAGGAGGCTCTTTATTTAAATACAAGCTAGTGTCTTTCTGAGGCCCTGTACAAACATGGAATTGACATGCATCCCTAAGAGTGTCTAGCTGCAGACCATAGGGGAGAATCTCCAACGAAACACGTGACCACCAGTTCCACTACCAGAAATGAGCGAACCCCACCACAGGACAAATTTCACCTCCAGTGAAAGTTTGTGTACTTGAAGTTTCTTATTTGTTTCGTTGATTATTGTGACTAGCTAAGAGAAATACAAGCTAGTCATTAAGTAGTTGTGCATGGTGTATGCAGCCCCACACAAATTTATCTGTTATTTTCTTTTCCATTTTTGATTGCAATATTGTAAAAGGATGTGTATGCAATATATGTCAAAATAATAAATCTATATACTTTGATAATAGGTGCTTATATTAAAAGATTGTGCAAAGATGTTTCAATGTTAGAGACTGTTGGGGAAGAGATTTCAAGTGGGATGATTTCTTTTTGCGGGTTGCTGTACATTTTTATTTTCCAAAAGAGATTATTGGGGTTTGGGTCAAATTAGAGTTATTACAATTACTCCAACAAAAAAGACTAAGTCTAACACAAAAAAAAAAACAACAACCATCAAATAGAAAGAAAACATGAAATGTTTGTAAAAAGGATATAATTGTTGCTACACAATATATTTAAAAAAGCAAAAAAATTGAGGCCTTAACTGTGTCATATCATGAAAACTATAGTTCCTTTTGTGACCTTTTTGAAATGTATCTTAGCTAGACAAGCTTTAACTATAAAGCCTGGTGCAAAGACATACACCCAGATTCAACATCCTCCATGCTTGCTCCTGCCTGGCAAGGAAATCCAACCCGCTTGATTGGACCTCATTAACATGCTTTACGTGCAAAATAATCCAAATTGCAAGAATGATTTCCAAAATGGACCTAAGGCCAATGCAGACATTTTAATAGAGACAGCATGTGTTCATTTCTTTCTATTTTTTTCATTTGCTGTTAAAAGCTTAACTACAGTGTTTTGCACAATTTGATGATTGTTTGGCTCTAAAGATGATTCTAGATCAACATGCAGAGAAATAAGATGATCAAAGCATGAATAAAATATTAAATAATAGAACGTCGACTCAAACAGTGATTATGCTCATAAGACCAAGTCAAACTAAAAACAGAAGAAAACAAGAAACACATTTGTGTGTTTATTATGAGATCACAGTGGGCTAGTTGACTAACATTGTATGAACACAATCATTTGGATGTTGGCGATATCCCAAAAGTCTTCACTAACCGACGTAGGTAGTAATTGTTATGAGCCAATAGTTGAAATTATTCCCCTCCTTGAACCGCCACCTTAACGTGGTGGAGGGGTTTGTGTGCCTGAATGATCCTAGAGGCTATGTTGTCTGGGGCATAAATGCCCCTGGTAGGGTGTCCCATGGCAAACAGGTTCTGGGTGATGGGTCAGACAAAGAGCAGTTCAAGACACTTTTATACGGACCAACAAATCGAGGCATGTGACGTTGCCCGGTACGGGGGAGCCGGGGTCACCAGGCGCTCATCGGAGAACGCCTGCCGGCCGTGTTGCTCCTCTTGGGACCCGGCCGGCCAAACCCGAAATATAAACGCGAGGCCATCCCCAGTGGGCCCACCACCTGCTTTGGGAAGCATGAGGGATTGGGCAAAGAGGATCGGGCAGCGGATGAAGGTTGAGACCTCAACAGCCCGATCTCCAGATGCTTAGGCTGGCTTCAGGGACGTGGAATGTCACCTTGCCAGGGGGGAAGGAGCCTAACTTGTGCGGGAGATCCAGAGATATCGACGAGAAATAGTCGGGCTCACCTCCACACACAGCATCTGCTCTGGAATCTTCTTCTCTGGAGTGCCCCACAGGGGGAGGTGGCGAGCTAGGGGGCAACAAGCAAACCCAGCCGTCTCGTGTTGGAGTTTACCACCTGTCCACTGATCACCACACGGTGGTGAGTTGGATCCACTGGAAGAGGAGAAGGCCAGACAGACTTGGCAGGCCCAAGCATATAGTGAAAGTCTGCTGGGAACTTCTACTCCCACCTCCGGGAGAGCTTTGACCAGATTCTGGGGGAGGTTGGAGACATAGAGTCTGAGTGGACCATGTTCTCTGCGTCTATTGTCAATGCTGCCACACATAGCTGTGGCTGTAAGGTCTGCGGTGCCTTGAAGCAATTCTTGCAAACCATCCGGCACCTCAGGAGGGGGAAGCAGCGCTTTGCCAACATTGTTTACAGCGGGGGTGGGGAGCTGCTGACCTCGACTGGGGACATTATCGGGCGGTGGAAGGAGTACTTTGAGGATCTCCTCAATCCTGCCATCACGCATTCCCTGGTGGAATCAGAGGCTGGTGATTTGGGGTTTGACTCTTGCAGGAGTCACTGAGGTGGTCAAAAGGCTCTGTGGTGCCAGGGCTTCAGTGGTGGATGAGATGTGCCCTGAGTACCTCAAGTTTCTGGATGTTGTGGGCCTGTCATGTTTGACACGCCTCTTCAACATTGCATGGCGGTTGGGGACAGTGCCTCTGGACTGGCAGACCAGGTTGCTGGTCTCTCTTCATAAGAAGGGTGACAGGAGGGTGTGCTCCAATTATAGGGGGATCACACTCCTCAGCCCCCCTGGTAAGGCCTATGCCTTGGGGCCCTTTATTAGGGGCCATCCGGTCCCTGTACAAGCGGAGCAGGAGTTTGGTCTGCATTGCTGGCACTAAGTCGGACCTGTTCCCGGTGCATTTTGGACTCCGGCAGGGCTGCCCTTTGTCACTGGTCCTGTTCATAACTTTTATGGACAGGATTTCTAGGTGCAGCCAAGGGCTGGAGGGGGTCAGGTTTTGGGGACCAGTGGAATTAATCTCTTCTTTTTGCAGATGATGTGGTCCTGCTGGGCCCCTCTAGCCAAGATGTACAGCATGCACTGGGGCCATTCGCAGCTCAGTGTGAAGCGGCTGGGATGAAAATCAGCTCCTCCAAGTCCATGGCCACGGTTCTCGACCGGAAAAGGGTGGCTTTTCCTCTTCAGGTTGGAGTGGAGTTCCTGCCTCAAGTGGAAGAATTCAAGTATCTTGGAGTCTTGTTCAAGAGTGAGGGGAGAATTGAGTGGGAGATCGACAGACGGATCAGTACAGCTGCCGCAGTAATGAGGAAGCTGTGCCGGTCCGTTATAGTGAAGAGAGAGCTGAGCCGAAAAGCAAAGCTCTTGATTTACCGGTCGGTCTATGTTCCTACTCTCACCTATGGCACCTATGGCCATGACCATGACCGAAAGAATGATATTCCGGATACAAGCGGCTGAAATGAGCTTCCTCTGTAGGGTGGCCGGGCATTTCCTTAGAGATGTGAGGGTGAAAAGCTCGGCTATCCGGGAGGAGCTCGAAGTAGAGCCGCTGCTCCTCCACATTGAGAGAAGCCAGTTGAGGTGGCTAGGGCATCTATACCAGATGCCTCCTGAATGCCTCCCTCGGGAGGTGTACCAGGCACATCCCACTGGGAGGAGGCCCAGGGGACGGCCCAGGACATGCTGAACAGACCATGTCTCTCAGCTGGCCTGGGAATGCCTTGGGCTCCCCCCGGAGGAGCTGGAGGAGGTGTCTGTGGAGATAGAAGGCTGGGTTTCTCTTAAGAGTCTGCTGCCCCAGCGACCCAGATGAAGCGAAAGACAACAAGTACGAGTAGTTTTTTCTGGGGCGCATTTGGATTTCCTGTTGATGGTCCAAGGTAAAAGTTACAATCTTTTACCTTACTGTTGAACTGCTCAGGAAGTGTTTTGTTTGTAAAACAGGTGCATACATTCAATGGAACTGTTCTGTAATATGAACTCAAGCTTAAGGCAAGAAAAGTATCTAAATATGAGTTAATGCTTGTTATTTTTGTAAGCTCAAACTGCTCATTCACAGCCACAGAATTAGTCTGATGTTGTAACTATCATCCCTTCATCCAGACATCTAGTCCAATTATGAAGTTTGTTGTTGATTTTAAATGTAAGGCACTCTCATGACCCAGAATCCTTCTCACTAGAGACATTTGCAATTTCTTGTTTTTTCCTTAGATGCCTTTCAGAGGTTTTTTGGTTAATTGCCGCTGTATGGTGCACATAAAAGCCAAAAAAATATTTGATTGGCCAGCTGCTTAGGGATCAGGGCCTTGCAGATATATGATCTGCTGAGTCAGCAGAGTTATTATCAGACAGCTCTGATGACCTCTCCAGAGACATGCTTGACCCCATTACCACACTGACTGGATTAAATTGTTGATCAGTTGATGAAAACAAAAAAAAATATCTGTGTGGGACATCACACCACCAACCTGCAAGCCATGCAGCCAAGATTCTCAATGAGTGTAAAATGTCCTGTTCTTCACTGTCACCTTTCTTTGTTTTATTGGACCTGTTCAAACTGAAGTTCCACCATCATCTCGTTGTCCAATGCTGATTGGTGATTTATCAACCATCCAGGATTGCTTCATACTGAACCACTGGAACATTGTTTCTACTACTTAGCTCTAAATGAAGCTATTTTGTTTTATTTTAGGTCCAAATTTCTTCTGCTGATTTCTTACAGTTCTCCCAAACATTGAATCCTGGTATTTGTATTTTGGTTCTATTGTCATTGTTTTTTTTTTCCTATTTTGAAGGCATATCAATTCAGTTATGCCCTTATATCTCAACATTTTCTTTGGTCTGCTTTTAAGTTTACTTTTTCTTTCTGCTCTTGGTGTAGGAGGACGCCTTTTCTGTCTCCCGCACCCCTCCCATACCTGCCCTGCTTCAGCTCTGTGTCTTGTCTTCTTTTTGGAGCCTCTTTTTGCATATCTTCCAAATTCTGAGTTATGGATTAGGTCAGCTGGTCTCTCGGTGCAATTGATCAAATTTTCTCAATGAGAAGACAGGGTGGAGGAGAACTCTCTTGCCCAGACGGGATGTTTTTCTCTGGATACAGAATGGAATCCTGGCAGAAGTGGAGGATTGTGTGTTTGTCAATAATGTCAGTCGAGGACATGGAAGATATGTATATAATTGGATGTTTGATATCAGGATTTCTGCTTTTTGGAGTCAGCGGTTACCTGGCATATCGAGAAATTTGGAAAATGTCAGCAGCTGTTCTGGCAATTGTGAGGCTGCCTGGCATGTGTGATGGGATCTTCAGGGCGATCAGCACTCAGACTGAGATGTTACCTGAGCTGAATCGCAGACTGGATGTGATCCTTACACAGGATCGCAGGCAGTGTTGCGGTTTCTGGACTCAGGGGTGAAATGGAATAAATCTTGGAGAAAGTTGTTCGCTCGGATCTGGTGAAAGACCAGGAATTTGGCTGTTTTCGCCACTGAAAAGCACCAGCGAGACTCTTAAGAGTCAGCCTAACCCAAAAAATCGTTGTTTTCTGAATCTGGCTCCCCTGCACGGCCTTGATGGCTGGCTATATTCAACTTATCCTGGAAGTTATGTAAACATGACGCTCTGCTGCCTCTGCCTCCTCCCTTCCCTGAGCACATCTGTGGAGCTGCTCAGAATGGCCGGTTGATGAACATTCCAACGTACCATCAAGGACAATGGTCTCTGTGACAGTGCTTCATGGACTTACATGCACACACTCACTTGCACACACACATGCTCAAGATAAACATATGCACCCCCTCACACCGCTTTCACCGATCCCGGCATGAGGTTGTTTTGCATACGTGTTGCTTCTTTGTGCTGAGGTTTTTTTTCTCAAACTGTATCCTGGTAAGAATAAAGTGTGAAAAATGATTTTTCCCTCTACTTACCTAATGTGGCCTCTTTTCTCATCTAGCAAGGGCAGCGCCTGTGAGTGGGCAGCAAAGCCTTGGTGACCCATCCCCCCCTTGTCTTGATATATGTTTGGATGGGTTGTACTGGAATTATAATTTCCCCTCGGAGATCAATAAAGTATCTTTGAATTGAATTGAATTTACATTCATAATGTATATTTCTGCAACTTAAAGAAACATGCATAACATTTTCTAACACTACTTGTTAACTGGCAGCTCTAATTTAAGGGCAATGTTTTCAACCAACAGCTTAATACAAATAGCAAGTTAACTCTTAATTCTTGCAAAAGTATTAATGTCCCTTGAACCATTCCCATTGTGTCATGTTTTTCTTCTAGTATTTGTCTGTACTATCTGTGCCACTATCCATCTTCTCAACACCTCTGTTTGGCTTCGCTGTTCCTGCTGAGGAAAAGCATCATCACAGCATGATGCTGCTACCACCATGTTTCATGGTGATGGTAGTTTGTTTAGGGTGTTAGTTTTTTACCACACATAGCAGTTTGCATGTTGGCCAAATAGCCGAATGTTTTTTATTTTTTTATTTCTGACCAGAGTTCCAAAGATCTTCTAATGGCTTTCTTTTAAGAATTTGTCCTTCTTATGACTCTTCCAAAAGTGCCAGATTTAAAGAGTGCACAACTAATAGTCGCCTGGCTCCAGACTCACCAACAATAGCTATGGATCGCCACAGCTCCTTCAGAGTTACTATGGGCCTCTTGGCTGCTCGTCTAATTACTGCTCTCCTTGGGCATCCTCCGCTAAGTTTAAGTGATGCCTAGGTCTTGGTGGGTTTGCAGGTGTGCCATATTCTTTCCACTTTCAGATGATGTATTTGAAGTGCTCTGTTCAGTGCTCTGTTCAGTCAATCAAAGCTTCTGATATTGTTTTGTAACCTAACCCTGCTTTAAACTTTTCCTCAATTTTATCCCCGAGCTTTTAGGTTTCTCCCTTGGTCTTCATGATTCTGTTTGTTTACTGATGTTTTCTAATAAATTTCTGGGGCCTTCACAAAAGTTGTATTTATACTGAGAACATATAAAACACAGGTGGACTACATTTACTCATGAAGTGTCTCAAAGGCAAGTGGTTTCACTAGATTTATTGCAGCAGTATCGAGGTAAACAGGATTGAATAGTTATACACCCCACTATTTTAGGAATTTGTATTTGTAAAAAAATGTCAAACATGAATCCTCCTCCTGCCACTGCACGATTATGCATTACTTAGTGTTGGTCCATAACAAAAAAAATTAATGAATGTGGTTTTTAGGGGACATAGTGTTAAAGATTTCAAGGAATGTGAAAACATTTGCGAAACACCAAAAATAATGTGATTATGCAGATGCTAGTTATAAAAAAAAATATTGATCATTCAAGTTGACCTGAAATAAATTCAACATTAATTGCATTTTTAAAAAAATCTGCTTTACAAAGACCACGTTTTCTTGCTCATTCCTTCATTCATCTTCTATACCACTTATTCCATAGTGGGTCACGGGGGAGCTGGTGCCTATCTCCAGCAGTCTACGGGCGAGAGGCAAGGAACACCCTGGACAGGTCGCCAATCCATCGCAAGACAACACAGAGACATACAGGACAAACAACCATGCACACACTCATTCACATTCACACGTGAGGGCAATTTAGAGAGACCAATGTACCTAACAGTCATGTTTTTGGACAGTGCGAGAAAGCTGGAGTACCCAGTGTGAACCCACAAGTTTTCTTGTTTTGTATATAATATTCCAACAAAGAAAAACTGGAATTAAGAATAAATGACCAATGAAAAATGATCTCTAGTAAATCAGATTAACAAAATTTCAAGTCCAGTGACTGAACAAAATAGATCTAAGGCAAGCCAAGAGACAGTATACAGGATAAGGCTAATTGTACAAGATATGATCTCAAAAAAGCTCACATTTCAAGGTGAAGAAGAATCAATTCAATTCAATTCAGTTTTAATTATATAGCGCCAATTCACAACTCATGTTGTCTCAAGGCACTTCACAAAAGTCAGGTACATACATTCCAATTAATCCTAACAATACAAAAAGAACACAGAAGCACTGATCCAGAAGTACTTGCAGTCAGATCAAAGCGAATCAACTAACATTGAACTAACATTTTCAATGAACTAACATTTTCAACATGCTAGATTAACATGAATGTACTTTTCCTCCCATTGCATTGTTGTTTGCTTTATATCAGTGTTTTGCATCAGGAATAACAACACAACATTACCATGTTTGACAAAATAGGGAAATGTTTCTCATGAGCCATGTTACATAATTTATTTGTGGTTACTGTCAATATTCTTCTATTTTAGCTTGTCTAAACTGTGTGTTTTATTTCCTTTTTGTAGGTGAAAAGGCCACACTGATTTCCTCTTTAAAGTGGAAATAGAGTCACATGTAATCTGACCAGAATGCTAGTTTGTTGCCAGCATGTTAGACCTGTGAGTACTTGCTTCAGAAACGTATACAGATTAATTTTTAGAGCAAAGGATTTGAGGACTGCCACTATAAATGTGCACAGTGTGATAATAGGTCTCTGAGGCTCTGAAGAAGATGAGTTTTACTGACCTTTGCCTCCCGGCTTGGACTCTAACATCACTTCAATCCAACATGATTTTTTTTTTGAGGCTGAGTTTCCTTCAACAACGTTCACGCTTGTATTAAAAAAGGCCACCTGTCTCATGAAACATGCCATCTCTGATAGTTTGCCAACTCTAAGTGGATCAAATGGTCTTCGTCTGGGTTCTGGTGACTGAAACACTGACGATGACTACACCCCTGGAGAAATCACTGGCTGGAAGCGCCCCCCTGTAATTACTGGCCGCTCTGTTGGGTGCTGATTGATGCCTCTTGATGAAGTAGTTCAGTGATTGAATAACGATGCTCCGGGAAAATCTATAAGAGGCATTTAACCACTGCTGGAAAGGAGCACAGCGATTGGCCATCCTCCATTCTGCTGGTTAATCAGACGGCAGTTTGGCCCCATCGCGCAGCAGGGAAACGATCATTCTGCCTCATCAATCACACTGATCAATTACCTGACAACAGTGCAAACTGCCAAGATCAGAACTCCCCACCTGCTGTGATTTCACTCATCTTTCTCTCAGATGCTCTCTGATGACCTGAATTTATTAACCACCAGTAACACCTGAGACTTGATGCTTTTATACGCTCATATTTCCTGAGTGCTGCACAGGTAGGCAGAGTTTTACAGGAACGAGGTTATTGCTGCTTTTAGAAGGAGAAAGGGGTCAAAAAACATACTAATGACATTAAAGTATTTTTTCTGGTGCAGACTGATGGGTTCAATCAGCCATATGAAACATGAAAGAAAACTGTTGACTAGTGCACCATCCCATTTATGTGTTATGGTGCCAGACCCTGTGAGTGTGCAGCATCTAAATGTCGTGGCCATGTGGTATACTTGTGACACTTCACTACATTGTGAAAGGACAGCAAGTGACACAGAACCCAAAGACACAAAATAATCAAGTACATGGCTCAAAAAAAATTAAAGGAACACTTTTTTGAGTATAACATCAAGTCAGTTAAACTTCTGGAATATTTATTTATTTATTTAAAATGGGACAATTAATATTAATTAACATGAGCACAAGTTTATATGTAAATTTGTCAGATTTAGTCATGAAGGCTAAAAATGGTCATACAATGAACAAAGAAAAAACACATTTTCGAAAGACACAATGAATAAAAATAATGTACAATTGACACATTATTAATAATAAAATGGGGCTGCACGGTGGCACAGTTGGTAGCACTGTTGCCTTGCAGCAAGAAGGTCCTGGGTTCAATTCCCGGCCAGGGGTCTTTCTGCATGGAGTTTGCATGTTCTCCCCGTGCATGCGTGGGTTCTCACCGGGTACTCCGGCTTCCTCCCACAGTCCAAAGACATGCCAGTTAGGTTAATTGGTCACTCTAAATTGCCCTTAGGTGTGTGAATGAGTGTGTGCATGGTTGTTTGTGTGTTGCCCTGCGATGGACTGGCGACCTGTCCAGGGTGTACCCCACCTCTTGCCCATAGACTGCTGGAGATAGGCACCAGCTCCCCCGCAACCCACTATGGAATAAGCGGTAGAAAAATGACTGACTAACAATAAAATGTTAATAAAACACTAAATTATATATATGTGCATATTTTATTGTCCACGAGCCACTTTTTTACTGATTTTCAGAAAAACATTTTGGACAAGATATTCTTGAGATCTATGGGAAGAGTGTTCCAGGTGTGTGATGCTGTCACAGAAAAAGACCAAAACTACTGGAATATTGATTTGGTCAATTAAGTAGTAGAGAGGGTTGTTAATCAGCATCAGCTGTTTTAGCGTTAATGAAACTAACAATAGGGGCACTGAAAGGGCAATGAGACGACACAAAAACAGGAATGGTTTTGCAGATGGAGGCCACAGATATTTCTTTCTGCTGCAGTGAACATTATGCCGCCTGCAATACTGTTCAGCATGATTGGTTTGGTAATAGGTCAGTGTTGGTCTGTGGAGGCATATCCATGGAGGGGTGCACAGTTCTGTACAGGATAAACAATGGCACCCTGACTTCCATTAGGTATGGAGACCCATTGTTAGATCCTTCGCAAGTGCAGTGGGTCCTGGGTTCCTCCTGCTGGATGATAATGCCTGGCCTTATGTGGCTAGAGTATGCAGACAGCTCCTCGAGAATTAAAAACTGATACCCCTGACTGGCCTCCACACTCCTATGGCCTAAATCCAATGCAGCATCTCTGGGACATCATGTTTAGGTCCATCCGGCACCACCAAGTTGCACCTCAGACTGTCTAGGAGCTCAGTGATGCCCTCATCAGGATCTGGGAGGAGATACGCCAGGACATCATCCGTCATCTCATAAGGAGCATGCACCTATGTTGTCCTACATGCATACAAACTAGTCAATCAGTCATCTTCTATACCGCTTCTTCCAAAGTGGGTCGCGGGGAAGCTGGTCCCTATCTCCAGCAGTCTATGGGCGGGACATACAAACTACTGAGTACCAATTTGAGTTGCTGCAATGACATTTAAGCAAATGAAACTAGCCTAGAGCATCAGTTTTTTTTCTGTTAAAATTTCTCAGTGACTCCAGGTTAAGCCCTCTGTGGGTTGATAATTTTTATTTTAATCAAATGATGTGGCATCCTTTCATTGCTAACTCATTACACATTCTATATCCGTATGGATATCCAGCATGTTCTTTTTTTCAATTGAGATCTGATGTGTTTTCAAAGTCTTGGTTTAATTTTTTTATAATAAATGTCACATACCACTGGAAACAAACATATTAAAAACAATTTAAGGTTGAAAGAATGTCATCGACTCAATTAAGTAAACTGCTAAAAATGTTTTGGAAAAAACGAAACAGCTGGTGTAAAAGTCCAAGATTGACAGGGGAAGCACTGTCTCCTTCCTCTACCACCCCGCAACACCCCACCATCACTTTCTTGCCAAGTTTCCACTGAGTTCCCAAGATCCTAGATGAGCGGCCACAATTCTCAACATTAAGTATGATCTGGCAGAAGTCAAACACGATCCAAAATAATCCCTTAAAACATGGAATTTTCCAATATTGACAACAAAGATACATTTTGTATTAAATTGATGAGTCAGTGCAAATCTATTTATAGGTAATGATCAAACAGATGAGCAGTGGCCTGAAAGAGACTTTCTATCCTCTAACCTTCAACCAATCAGAGGGTTTATCCATAATCATTACAAGGATTTGCCTTACATAAAAGCACTGTATCTCACATAGTTCTAGCAAAAACAATAAAAAGTAACAAAACTTAAGGTATACAAAATCCTGGATTGTGTAGGTAGGTATATATACAGTAAAGGCCATAGCCTTTATATATTCCTACTGCCTATTGTCACAGCTTTTCTGCTTAGCTTTGTTTTTCACCTTGATTAAGCCACTAAAAGAGCTACTGGTATAATTAAGTTATTACTGTTTCCTTAACTTAGAAAGTGCTAATTGACTAGTGTGTCTTTTGTGTGTCTGATCTGTCTCCTCATCCCTCCAGTCAGTGTCCAGTCCATGGTCCCACATTTCAGTTTTTTACTGCCCCTTACTGCTTATTCTGACAAAGTATACATTTTTCTTCAGCATATCAATAGTTATGTATCTGACAGCTGATTGAGACACACAAGGCCCTTATCTTAAGACTAGGTGACTCACAGTGCTCGTTATATGTATCATCTCTTATTTATCAAATTAAATGTTAGTGCAACATGTCAGCAGTGGACTGAAATTCCTTCAGAAATGACTACACAAATCATGCAAGAGCAGTTATGCAAAACAAATTACAACTCATGAAATGCAATTAGCAAGCAAAATGAACAATTTCCAGTGTGTGACATAAACAGCCCACATATAACTCCCTCACCTGCTCTGTTCCTGATACGACAAGTGTAAATTTATACTCAACGAGCAATGCTTAAACATGGTCTCAGGAGAGGGGTAACCACTGTACCTACCACAAGATGTTTATTTGGAATAAAATGGATGCATTTGTCATTGTTTAGGATATGTTTTGGAACAAGTTACCACAAAATGAGTATCATTTAATCATAACCTTTCTTTATCAGGTTAGTCAATAAAAGCCTAGCCAAGAGGGCAGCAACAATAATATGTTAGAAGCAATTAAAAGATTAATGTCATAACATTTAAAACCAGGCATGTGTTGAAGTTCAATTTGTAATATATTCCAGGGATTTGGTGCCGAAAACCTGAATGCTTTCTTATCAAGTTCAGTTCTGACATTGGGGATGTGAAATAGCAGCGCATTCATGGATTGTAGATTGTGACTGTGAAGTAGTGTTGTCAAGGAGCAGCAAGGTGAACAAGAAAACAGCATACGCCACCGGTTTCAGATTCTTCTGTTGACTTTTTATTTGTCCCTTTTGACTGAGACCACTCTCTTTTTTAGCTTCCAAGCACTCACTGGTTTGTATGGCCAGTTGGCAACACACCTGCGCTTGAGTGGACCAAGCCACAATTAGACAGGAAAAACAAAATCTAAACAGAGAAACTAGAAAAACAAAATTACTAATCTAATTTACAAACTCATCTTCATAATGAAAGGATCTGCAAAATATACCATGTAATAGAAGTTAACTCAAAAGTTACTTTAAAGAAAAACAAACAAAGCGATACTCCAAAGAAAACCCGCTAATTGGTAGAACCCAGCAAGGTAATCAATGACATCATCCAGCCAATCAAGCAGGAAACACTATGACAAACAATGGGGAATAAAAAGGAAAACAAATACCATGAATATACTTTGAAACAAAATAAACAAATTCAACCAATAGTCCAGAAGTAATAGCTTTAACCCAAACATAGAAATAGATGGAAACTGCAACATAATGCTAACACAAACAAACCCGGGATAGTAAGTGAAGCAAAGTTGCAAACTAATGTTTAAATTTAAGCTTTATGACCAGCTACCGAAAGTAAATAAATCAGAAATAAGAATAAGGGAAAAGTGGTAAACACAAACTGAACCACTTTGTCACATTCCTCCCCCCCCCCTTAAATCGCTCAGTCATCATAGGCACGGGAAAGGAAATCCGCCACAACATTCTTTTTTCCTGCTTTATACTGAATCTTGAAACAATGAGGCTGCAATGATAGGTACTACAATGGAAATTCTTTTATTAAGTGTTCCAAAGTGTGTGACCTTTGGGTTACCTAACTCCTGTGAACATCTGTGTTATTGGAGAAAGCTGTAAAAGCCATTATCAGAAGTTTAATGGTTAAGGCCATTTGTTACGGTGATGCCTCGGGGAGAGTAGATGGTTGTTCCTAGGTGACCTTGTCACCTATGAACCCGAGAAGGGTCTGGGGTCATAAAACACAGACTCTTTGAAGTCGAGATAACACTGTCATGTTCTGGTATAAATACTGTGTGTAAATGTTGATCGGGGCTCTGTTTCACTGACTAACCTCAGTGACAGGGTCTTCAAATGCTGAATGCCTTTGAATAAAACTTATTAAGACAAAGTCCGGATTTTCTCTTGTTATGAGTCAACTTCTACGCACTTTGATAAGAAAATTCCACAACAGTACCATCTGGTGATTCTTGCATTGGTCTCGCTCATTCTGTGCATCCACTGTAAAGCTTGATGGTCTGTCTCAAGCACAAATTCACCACCCAGCAGATAATACTTTAAAGTGTCAAGAGCCCATTTTATGGCCAAAGCTTCTTTCTCTATTGTAGAGTACCTCATTTCTCTGGGGAAGAGCTTTCGACTAATATATTGCACTGGTCTTTGGTTGCCTCCATCACCTTGCAGCAACACAGCTCCTAGCCCCACTCCTGAAGCATCGGTCTGCACAGTAAATGGGCGTGAAAAGTCTGGACACTGCAACACAGGTTCATTACACAAACAGTTTTTCAGATCTGCAAATGCAGCCTCACACTCTGTAGTCCATTTAATCTTGTTGGGGCAAGATTTACGTGTTAAGTCACTAAGAATGGCTGATCTGGTGGAAAAGTTGGGGATGAACTGACGGTACCAGCCGGCTAAACCTAGAAAAGATCTTAACTTTTTCTTAGTTGTGGGAGGAGGACAAGCAGCAAGGCTATCAACCTTACTCACCTGAGGGTGGATAACCCCACTTCCGATGACATAACCCAAGTATTTAACCTCAGTCTTTGCAATGTGACACTTTCCAGGGTTGATGACTAATCCAGCTGTTTTGATTCTTTGTAGGACATCTGTCAGATGCTTCACGTGGTCTTACTGAACACCACACTGTCATCGATGTATGCTGCTGCATAGCCCTCAGCTCCTTTTAAAACCATGTCCGTCATCCTCTGGAATGTAGCTGGAGCTCCATGAAGTCCAAAAGGCATAGTTTTGAAACGATAAAGTCCACTAGGAACCCTGAAAGTAGTTAAATCCCTTGAGGACTCAGTTAGTGGCACTTGCCAATAACCTTTACAGAGGTCGAGTGTTGTAAGGTACTTGGCATTCCCCAAGCGCTCAATAAGTTCATCAACTCTTGGCATTGGATAAGCATCAAAAACAGAGACAGCATTAAGTTTTGAGAAATCAACACAAAATCTCTGTCTTGAATCATTTTTCTTGGGAACAAGCACCACAGGGCTGCACCACTCACCTCTGGAAGGCTCTATGAGCCCCATATCCAGCATTTCTCCCACCTCCTGTTTCAATGCAGGCATGAGTTTTGCTGGAACTCTACAGGTTGTATCCCTGAAAGGTGGTTGATTGAGACTGCGAAGTCGTATGTCATGCTTAATGTTAGGGTTAATTAATGATTATATATGTTTTAACTTTAATAGAAGTGAAGCTTGCTGTTCAGAGTGATTATATCTTATATGTACAAGAGCTGCAAGATAGAGACAGGATGTTCTAGAACATTCTGTCAGTGCAGCTGTTTCTAATCAATATGAGTGTGCATCTCTCCCTGTTTTGTGCTTGGAACATTCTGTAACCAGGGCCTCTTCTCTTATGAATAAAAGGCAGAGAGAGCAGGGGCTGTTTCAGAGTGTGGTGTGGAGGATTGTAATTGAGCAGCCTCTGAGACACTCTCACCTGCAGGTTAAAATGAACTAACTTCTCTGTGTCTTTCTTTGTGCAGAATTGTGAAAGTGTTTGGTGTTTAAACCTAACATAAATGGTCCTTCGAGCCGGAGACCAAGACGCTTGACGATCCCAGTGGGTGAGTGAGATTCCAGACAAATCTGTGGCCACAGTACTAATACCCTTTCCGGGACTGGTCCCTCCCTGACAGGCTGGGGTCTGACGGCTGACGGTACTCCCGAGGACACAGAGAACCAGTGAGTAGGTCTTTCATTTAAAAGGAATGAGTGATGAAATGCAAATGACCTAAAATAGTACAGTATAGAGAAACCCTGACAATTCTAGACACTATCAGGTGAACTAAAATAGACAGTTAAATTCCGCAGGAGGGTAGACTCCCTTAGTTGAAATAGACTAATTAAACTCTACACAGGACGGCGGAGTCCTCTGTTGAACTAAAATAGACAGTTAAATTCCGCAGGAGGGTAGACTCCCTTAGTTGAAATAGACTAATTAAACTCTACACAGGACGGCGGAGTCCTCTGTTATGTTTTTGTGAAAGTAATTACAGTAAGAGTAAAACGCGTAAAAAAAGTGTGACTGAAAAACGTGTGGAAGAGTGAATGGAATCGTAATGACCATTAGGTCCTTACTTTTCATATAAACTGAAAACAGATAGTAAATGGTGAGCCTTTGTGGATGCTTGTAGGCAAGAAAATCCCACCTGAACAGGGTTGAAGTGGATTTTACCACAACTGACTTCTTGATCACCATCCTGTTTTCAAATACATAAATCCAGTATTTAGAATACACCAGGTATTAAAAAACATACTGGATCTAAATTTAGTTCAAAATGGGAAAGGGGCAAAGTAAAGAGAAACAAAAGTTACTTGATAACCTTACATGCAAAGATTGGAAAGCGGTAGAAAAAGAAAATCAAGATGCAGTAGAACCCCTATGTTATTGGATAAAAACCTATAATTATAATGGAAAGCTGTCTACAAGTGCCCTAACAGAATTACAGAATAAAATAAAAATTAAATGCAAAAATAATGAAAAACAAATGAGAAAGGAAGGTTATGCACAGACTCAAGTCTGGGT